>NW_027217933.1:0-14208 GCF_042767895.1 Penaeus vannamei | reverse complement strand
AGAAAAAAAGGAAAACCAGAAAGGCCGGAAGCAAGAAACGAGAAGATAAAGACGAAAGAAAAAGGAAAAAGAGAAAGAGGAAGAGCGAGCGAGAGAGCCCCCCCCCTCCCCGCCAAAAGCGACCACCGCAAGCCGATCAACACAGCAATATCCCAATGACGAAAAGAGATGGATATCGGTTATCCAAATTCAAATATCGGGATCCATAATATATAATAATTAATAAATAAAATCCTAATTTATTGACTGATCAACGTCATCAACTAAACTAAATCATTTCACATTGCACAGCAAAAATGTTTCATGAATGTGTAATTTCATTATTCCAAACCCATTTAGACTGGGGAAAAAAATCTCATCTCCACGGTAAAATATATATATATACACACACACATTCAAACATACACACGCACATGGATATACGCGGACACACGTGAATGTGTACATATCTCTATTTCTATGCGTGTGATTTTTGTGTGCGTGTGATTGTGGGAGTGCATGTGAGTGTGTGTGTGTGTGTGTGTGTGTGTGTGTGTGTGTGTGTGTGTGTGTGTGTGTGTGTGTGTGTGTGTGTGTGTGTGTGTGTGTGTGTGTGTGTGTGTGTCTTTGTGTGTGTGTGTCTTTGTGTGTGTGTGTCTTTGTGTGTGTGTGTCTTTGTGTGTGTGTGTCTTTGTGTGTGTGTGTGTCTTTGTGTGTCTGTGTGTCTTTGTGTGTGTGTGTCTTTGTGTGTGTGTGTCTTTGTGTGTGTGTGTGTCTTTGTGTGTGTGTGTGTCTTTGTGTGTGTGTGAGTGCGAGTATGAGTGCGGGTGCGTGTGACTGAATTCATGTGAGCGTGAGTATGAATGTTAAGTGTGAGTGTGTGTAAGTATGCGAGTGTACGTGTGTGTGTGTCCATGTACGCAGAATTCCCGAGACGTCCCAGCGGCGGCCAGCGGGGGAACCAGAGCATAGAGGACACACTCAGCGCGTCCAGCAACACCAGCATCAACACCAGAAACACCAGAATCAGCACTAACAACACCAGCATCAACACAAACACCAGTATAAAAACAAACAACATTAACATAAACATCACCAGCATCAAAACCAGAAACACCAGCATCAACCCCTGAAAGACCACCAACACCAACATAAACACAAACACCAGTATAAACACAAACAACACCAGAATGACCATCAACACCAACATAAACAACACCAGCATCAACACCACGACGAACCCAGCGACGGCATTTTGAAGCCATAGGGTCTGGCAGTCCGACCTTGCTGCAATATGCCTTCCCCCCCCCCCCCCCCCATTCCCCCTCTCCTTTTCCCCTTTCCCAATTTCTCCACTCCCTCTTCATCTCCCTTCCCCATCTTTTCTTCTCTTCTCATCTCTCCTTTCCTCTCCTCTCTCTCTCCTTCTTTTCTTCTCTTCTCATCCCTCCTTTTCTCTCTTCTCTGTCCATCTCCTTCCCTATCTTTTCTTTTCTTCTCTTCTCTCCTTTCCTTTCCTCTACTCTCTTCTTCTCTCTCCTCTCCTCCTCTCTCTCCCCATACTCCTCGCCCTCCTCCACCTCCCCCATCCCTCTCTCCTCCTCCTCCTCCTCTTCTCCATCTCTTTCACCGGCTTTTCCAATTTTTTCACCAGATTACGAGGGGAATTCTCAGAGTAAGTGACACCGCGTTTTTGTGTACATGCATACATACATATAAACGTGTATGTGTGTGTTTGTGTTTGTGTGTGTGTGTGTGTGTGTGTGTGTGTGTGTGTGTGTGTGTGTGTGTGTGTGTGTGTGTGTGTGTGTGTGTGTGTGTGTGTGTGTGTGTGTGTGTATTGCTAACCTTGAAAAGCCGTGATCAAAACTCACTTCCAAATTCTATCACAAAACCTTGAAACTTCCAACAAAAAAGACAAACAAAACAAAAATGAAAGGCCTTTTGCACCCCCCTCCCCCTCCTCCTCCTCCTCCCCTCTTGCTCCAGTCTCAGGCAACCCCCCCCCCTCCCCGGAAACCCCTACCCCCACACTATGCCTAATTATAATATGCAAATGAGACATGACAACTCAAAAAACTGCAACTACCCTGTTTATAATAACGATTATCAGCATGAATAAGTAGGAGTGCTGAGGTACGTGAAGAGGTCTTTGAATCTCACGGGTACCCCCACGATAAATAAATTATGCAAATTAGCAAACACACACCTAAAAAAAAAGCAAAAAAAAAAAAAAAAAAAAAAAATCGCATTACAAGGGGGTGGTCTACGTATTTTCATTTATATTCAGGAAAAAAAAGACATAAAATGAGAATAATCTACTCTGGTATTACTTTAGTCCCTAATTTACCACCCCTGACTTCCTGCACGGGCGTGGGCGTGAGCTCGGGTACGGGGTGCACAGTCTCCGATCCTTTCGTATGTTAAATGTGGGTTTATTTACCGTAGATTTACACGGCGGGCTTTCTGGTGCCGCAAAACCGATGCTTTCTCGATGTGACGTCTTTCTCGTCTCTCACATTCTTAACTTCTTTCTTATCTCGAATACTTATTTTCCAAGATGCGAACTCTCATTTCTCATTCAAATTTCAATGAAGGGACTTATTCTTATTCTTATTCCCTTTCTTATTCCTCGTACGCATTTCTAAGACGTGACTTCTCCCGTATTTCTCATTCTTCGTACACGTCCTTAACGTGTAACATCCTCGTTTTCTCATAGATATTTTTCAACTAAAATAAGAACATCAAGTATTTTACTTACGACCAACAGCAACCCACAATGTCGTCTCTCCTTTACACACATACCTGCAACGAGACAAATAAAGAAAATTAGAAAACCAAAAAATAAACAGCAATATTAAAAAAAAAAACATTAAAACACAAATTAACGTTATTAAAAACATTAGAAAACAAACAAAGAAACAGAATTTTAAAAACCACAAAGACTACGGTTACCCATCGAATATCAATAACAATATATAAAAAATATATTAGAAAAAAAATAAAAAATAAAAGAAACAAACACACACACAAAAAAAATAAACATACAAACAGACACAAAAATCCCCAAGCCTTAAATCAGAAACCCACACCCCAACAAGGTCCTCCTCGAGAAGCTGCAAAATCCTCCCCCAAAAAAAATCCGATCTCAGACGAAGGAGAGCATCGAGAGACGCCACTTCCAACTTCGAGAATCAAACCTCCACCTCGCCCTCCAACTTCGAGAATCAAACCTCCACCTCGCCCTCCAACTTCCGAGAACGAAAACTCGCCCTCCAACTTCGAGGATGAAAACCGCCTTGCCCTCCAACTTCGAGGATGAAAATCACCTCGCCCTCAAACTTCGAAGATGAAAACTTCACCTCGCCCTCCAACTTCGAGAATCAACCCTCCACCTCGCCCTCCAACTTCGAGAATCAAACCTCCACCTCGCCCTCCAACTCCGAGAATCAACCCTCCACCTCGCCCTCCAACTTCGAGAATCAAACCTCCACCTCGCCCTCCAACTCCGAGAATCAACCCTCCACCTCGCCCTCCAACTTCGAGAATCAAACCTCCACCTCGCCCTCCAACTCCGAGAATCAACCCTCCACCTCGCCCTCCAACTCCGAGAATCAACCCTCCACCTCGCCCTCCAACTCCGAGAATCAACCCTCCACCTCGCCCTCCAACTTCGAGAATCAAACCTCCACCTCGCCCTCCAACTCCGAGAATCAACCCTCCACCTCGCCCTCCAACTTCCGAGAACGAAAACTCCGCCATCGTTACGTAGCTCGCCGGCGCCTGATGGGCCTCCGGCGGGGGAAAAATAGGCGATCAAGCTCTCCGATAAAAACTTATTATCAGTTTAATTGGGAAGGGTGTCTGCGCTGATCCCTCCCTGGTGTTTGATATCACCTTAATTAACTCCCAAGAGTCGGGGCGCCCGCTATCTCGTGTTTGTCCCCCTCCTCTCCACTTCCCTCTACTTTCCTGAAAAAAAAGAGGGGTGGGGAATGGGACTGGGGATTATCACTCCTTTGTCTGACTTTTATCTTTTTTCTCTCTCTCTCTTCCTCTCTCTTTCTTTTTCTTTTTTTTTCCTTTATCTTTCTTCCTCTTTCTTCTTCTTTCTCTATCTCTCTCTTTCCTTCTTCCTCTATTTCTTTCTATCTCTTTTTCTTTCTCCTTTCTCTCTTTCTTTTTCTTTCTTTCCTTCCCACTCTGTCTACCCAGAGCCTGTCCATCACCCCGAATGTTTTCAAACTGTTTTCCTTCCTTTCGCTTCTTTCTCCCCCTTTTCCCGTTAGGTGTCCGCTCTCCCCTCGCCTCGCCGCTTCCCCCCACTCTTCTAACCACTCCCCTCTCCTCTTCCCTTCCCCCCACTCTTCTAACCTCTCCCCTTCCCTTCCCCCCACTCTTCTAACCTCTCCCCTCTCCCCTTCCCTCCCCCTCTTAAACTCTACCCTCTCCCCTCTTCAATTACTCTCTCTCCTAGCCTCTCCCCTTCCCCTCCCTTCTCCCCCTACTCTCTTCTTGGCTCTCCCCTCTCCCTTTCCCCTTCCCTTCCCCCCTTACTCTCTCTTCTAGCTACTCCCCTTCTCCCCTCTCCCATTCTTCTCTTCTCTGAAAAACTTCTTACAGCTTGGAGGTGGGGATGGGGGAGGGGGCGGGGGCTCTGAGGGGAAGGGGGGTGTACACCATCAGTTTATGCGCCAAACTTACCCATTTAGGTGTCGCGTGAGGGGAGTTAGATCTTGTTTTGAGTTTACACTGGCAGTAGAGCGTGCAGTGTGTGTGTGTGTGTGTGTGTGTGTGTGTGTGTGTGTGTGTGTGTGTGTGTGTGTGTGTGTGTGTGTGTGTGTGTGTGTGTGTGTGTGTGTGTGTGTGTCTGTGAATGAGGGAGTAAATGGGTGAGTGAATGAGTGAGTGAGTAAGTGAATGAGTAAGTGTGTGAATGAGTGAATGAATGAGTATGTGTGCGTGAGTGAATGAGTGAGTGAGTGAATGAGTGAATATGTATGTGAATGAGTATGTGTGCGTGAGTAAATGAGTGAATAAGTGTGTGAATGAGTATGTGTGCGTGAGTGAGTGAGTGCAGTGTGTCTACCCCTCGCGGAACTTCGGTGCCACGCGCAGAGGGATCGGATTGGGGGCAGGAGTAGGACTTGGAGTAGGAGTCGGAGCACGAGTAGGGGTTGGGGAATGGAGAGGAGGGGGGGAGGGGGAGAGTTGACGTCTGGATGTTAAGTGCCATTACGCGGGTTGGAACGCCCCAGTCCCCCCCCCTCCCCCCCCCTGCCCGACGGGAACAACAAATCAATTCCGTGTCGAATTGGAATGGTTTGGTCGAGTATTTCGTGACGTCATCTGCATATGGCGTCATAAAATAGGGGAAAAATGCTAGCGTTTCCGAAATATTTGCCTTGTGATAAAGGGGGCTACCTTTCGCCCCAAAAAATCACTACACATTTAACACTTTAACACAAAGCACATAAAATGAAATAAAACAAATGAATATCCAACACAAAGCACCATAAAATTAAATAAAACATATGAATATTCCCACAAAGCACATAAAATGAAATAAAACAACCGAATATTTAACACAAAGCACATACAATGAAATAAAACAAACGAATACTCAACACACCAACCTAAGCTACGTGGAGAGAAGCTTCGACTTAACACACAGCGACCAAAGGGCCTGCATCTGCGTAGCAACCATATGCAAGCCTTGGGCGTGTTGCACGGAGCGAGGTGGGCGTGAGGCGATATTGCAAGAGGCGTGTGTGTTGACGCAAGGGCGGATGGGCGTTGCAGCAGAGAGAAGGTAAGCAAGAGGAGCTGATTGGGGGAGGGTTGGCGGAGGGAGGGTAGAGGGAGGGGGATAGTGAAGGGCAGGGAGAGAGGGAAGAGAGAGAGGGAAAAGAGAGGAATTGCGAAGAAGGCAAAAGAAGGGGGTTGAGGGAGAGAGATAGTGAGGGTGAGGGACAGAGAAGGAAAAGAGAAAGGAATGGCGAAGGAGAAAGGGAAAAGAACGGGGGGTTGAAGGAGGGGGATAGTGAGGATGAGGGAGAGAGAGGGAAAAGAGAGAGGAATGGCGAATAAGGCAAAAGAAGGAGGGTTGAGGGAGAGAGATAGCGAGGGTGAGGGAGAGGGATGGAAAAGAGAAATCATTTAACAGATAGGCGAAGGAGAAGGGAAAAGAACGAGAGAGAATTCGGAAGAAAAGGACGAAAGAGGCAATGCTTGGTGTGATGGAGGAGGAAGAGGAGAGAAGGGAAGGAAGATGGGAAGGAGGAGAAGAAGAGGAGAACGAGAGAGAATTCGGACGAAAGAACGAAAGAGTGAAATGAGTGGCGTGATGGAGGAGGAAGATGAGAGAAGGGAAGGAAGATGGGAAGGAGGAGAGGAAGAAAGAAGAGGAGTGAGGAGAGGGAGGGGGAGTTGACTCTGACGTTGTAGGATGCAGCGAGCGTAAAATGAGGCAGAGGCGGGATGAGGCGAGGAGGGTTATGAGGTAATCCGCGCGACGGGAGAACGGCCGGCGAGGTAAACACAAGGAGGAGGTGACGTCGCGAAAGAAGTTGGGGGGGCGGGGGGGGGAGGGGGGTAGAGGGAAGGAGATGGAGGATGGGGGAAGATCGGTAGGGGGAGGGAGGGGGGTTAGCAGTAAGGAGATGAAGTATGAGGGAAGATCTGGAGGGGGAGGGAGGCGGCGGTGGGGGGGGGGCGTTAGCGGGAAGGAGATGAAGTATGAGGGAAGATCTGGAGGGGGAGGGAGGCGGCGGTGGGGGGGGGGGTTACCGGGAAGGAGATGAAGTATGAGGGAAGATCGGTAGGGGGGAGGGAGGGAGGCATAACGGGGGGGGGGTAGCGGGAAGGAGATGAAGGATGGGGGATGATCTGGAGGGGGAGGGAGGCGGTGGGGGTGGGGGGAGGGGGGTTAAGCGGGAAGGAGATGAAGGATGGGGGAAGATCTGGAGGGGGAGGGAGGGAGGCGGTGGGGGAGGGGGGATAGCGGGAAGGAGATGAAGTATGAGGGAAGATCTGGAGGGGGAGGGAGGGAGGCGTAGCGGAGGGAGGGGGGTTAGCGGGAAGGAGATGAAGGAGGGGGGAAGATCGGTAGGGTGAGGGAGGCGGCGGTGGGGGGGGAGGGGGGGGTAAGCGGTAAGGATATGAAGGAGGGGGTAAAAGACGGTAGGGGGAGGGAGGGAGGCGTAGCGGGGGAGGGAGGTAACCGGAAAGGAGATGAGGGAAGGGGGGGTGGGGTCCCGAGAAGGAGATGAAGGAAGGGGGAAGGACAGTAGGGTAGGGGGAGAGGGAGGCGTGGAGGGAGGGGAAGGGGCTGATTAAGGAGACACAAGACAGCAAGGAGGAGGCAAGCCGAGACGGTGTTATCGCACAGAACGAGACAGAAACCCCGGCGAAGCGAGCGTGAAACCTCTGCGGTGATCGGCGAGGGGGTGTGGGGGTTGGGGCGTGGACTGAGAGAGGAAAGTAGGACTCTCCCCCCCCCCGTCCCACACTCCCGTCTCCTCCCCCCAACCAAGACATCAGAACCTGGCAATGACGACTCCTTTCCCCACCCTCCTCTCCTCCTTCCCCCCCTCCCCAACATTCGCTTCTTCGTGTCGCACGAGATTTCCCGCAATTTCCTCCCCATTGTTAAGTGTCGCGTCGCTACCCCCATCCCCATACCCTCGCCGCCCCCCCACTCCCCTCACCCGACTCATCTCACCCTACCCGACACCCCCCAAAAGAAGGGGAGGAGGATGGGCATACGTAGACGACCTGAGGGGAAATAACAGCCACAGAGGGGAATGAGGATGGCGTTGTTAGACTTCGAAGGGGGGGAGAGAGGGGGGGCGGGTGGGGGGGGGAGGGTCAGCGGTAAACCAAGAAACATCCAGAAATATGAGACCGAGGATGTGCCTGACCTTACGTCGAGAGGCAAGTCAGGAGGCAGAAGGGTGTCTGTCAGCTGAGGGGAAACTTGGGTCACGCCAAGTGCGGGGGAGGGGAAAGTCTGAGAAGTTCCCTCCCCCCCTCCTCGCCCCACTCACCCTCTCCCCCTTGCCTCCGTATAGGCCGCCGACCGGGACGCCGGTTTGAGGGGAAATATTAATTTCGCATGAGGGTCCGCCGAGGGTACACAGTTACTAAGGTGTCCCCCTTTTGGACTAAAGAGTTTTGACACTTTGGTCGAGTGCCAATACGGGAGGTGGGGGGGGGGCGGAAGTGGGGAAAGGGAGGGGGGGAGTCGGTCTGGCGGGTAGGTAACTGGCACAGTGCCAGCTTGTTGTCACGCCTGCAAGACCCCTTCGGATCCCCTCTCCCCCTCTCCCCTCCCTGCATGCGCTCTCTCTCTCTCTCTCTCTCTCTCTCTCTCTCTCTCTCTCTCTCTCTCTCTCTCTCTCTCTCTCTCTCTCTGTCTCTCTCTCTCTCTCTCTCCTTCTCTATATTCTATATTGTGTTCAGAAAAAAAACATACATCGTATTTGATGGAAATAAATATGATTTGATTTAATTTGACACTCTCTCTCTCTCTCTCTCTCTCTCTCTCTCTCTCTCTCTCTCTCTCTCTCTCTCTCTCTCTCTCTCTCTCTCTCTCTCTCTCTGTCTCTCTCTCTCTCTCCCAACACCCGATCTGTGGATACTCGCACCTATGCATGCTTCTCTCCCCTTCTTCCCTCTCCTCCTCATCCCCGCCGGCGTAACGCACTCTCACATCCTGCTTGCAAGGGAGGGAGGAAGGGGGGCGGATGTAGAGGAAGGAGGGAGGGAGGGAGGGAGGGAGGGAGGGAAGCAGAAATGGAAGAGGGAGGGAGAAATGGAAGGATTCTGTGGGGGAGGAGGAAGGTGGGGGGGGGAATGGGGAGAGGTTGGTGTTTAGGGGAAGGGAGGTGAGAGGGAAGTGGAGGGGATGGGGGAGGGAGAGAGGAAGGGAGGCAAGGAGAGATAGATAGATAGATAGATAGACATATACAGTGAAAAAGAAAGACAAGAGACAGAAAGAGAAGAAGAGACACACAGAAAGACGGAGCAACGAACGGAGAGAAGAGAGTAGGGATAAACCGGGGAGGAAGAGCTAGCGGAGGGAAGGGGAAGGGGAAGGGGAAGGGGGGAGGGGGAGGGGGAGGGGGGGGGGCGGCCCACATGATGCTAACTACCCGCGTGTTTCACCACCACAACGAACACATGACGTAATACTTCCGTCGAGCGCCAGTCATCCTCCCAGGTGTTATGCTCTCCGTGTGGGGAGGTAGGATGGGGGGGGGGGGGATGGGTGGTATGTTGGCCGTTGGGGATGGGGTGGGGACGCTATGTTGGGGGGTGTTGGGGATGGGGTGGGGCGCTATGTTGGGTGTTGGGGAGGGGCGCTATGTTGGGGAAGGGGTGAGGCGCTATGTTGGGGAAGGGGTGGGGCGCTATGTTGGGTGTTGGGGAAGGGGTGAGGCGCTATGTTGGGTGTTGGGGTGGGGCGCTATGTTGGCCGTTGGGGAAGGCATGGGGCGCTATGTTGGGTGTTGGGGAAGGGATGCGACGCTATGTTGGGTGTTGGGGAGGGGCGCTATGTTGGGTGTTGGGGAAGGGGTGGGGCGCTATGTTGGGTGTTGGGGAGGGAGAAGGGCGTCATGTTGGGTGTTGGAGAGGGCGTTGGGGCATTATGTTGGGTGTTGAGGAAGGGATGGGACGCTATGTTGAGTACTGGCGTTTGGGAAGAGGGGAGGCAGTCACGTGATCAGCTGCGGGCCCGAGATATGTCGTCACACCAGTGCTTTCTCTTCTCTCTTTCTGTTATCTTTTATCGAATATCTATCTATCTATTCTTCTGATATCTTCCTCGCGTGCACTTCCTTTCGAACTTCCGGCTCTATCTTTCCGCTGTTTTTTCTTTTTTTTTTTTAATATATATTTTTCGTGTTATTTTGTAATCGTATCTTTATTTTAATTTCTTCTTCTTCTTCTTCGTCGTCGCCGTTGTTATTATGGTTATTATTATCAATATCAAAAATATTATCATTACTCTCATGCTCTCATTTTTCATCATCATCCTCACCATCGTCAGTATCATTATCATTCCTCTCTCTCATTCCTCCTTTCTTTTCTTCTTCTCCTCCTCCTCCCCCTCCACCTAGTCATCCCATCCCATCCAGACATACGCCAGCATCTTCCTATCCCATTAAAAGTTCTGGCGACGCTTCCATCCTTCCATCTGTGTCTTCTTCTTCTTCTTCCATTTCTTCCTCCTCCTCCTCCTTCTTCTTCCATTACCTCCTCCCCCTCCTCCTACTTCATTTCTTCTTCTTCTCCTTCTCCTTCTCCTCCCCCTTTTTTTTCTTCTTCTTCCTCTTCTTCTTCTTCTTCTTCTTCTTCTTCTTCTTCTGCTTCTTCTTCTTCTTCTTCTTCTCCTTCTTCTTCTTCTTCTTCTCCTCCTCCTACCTCCTCCTCCCCCCTTTCTTCTCCTCCTCCTCCTCCTTTGCCGCTCTCCCCGCTCTGTCACGATTAATCTTGATCAATATTCACTGGCCTGCAAATCGCTCCGGTCGCTCCTTTCACCTTTGTTATTCTTAGCAATGCGTTTGTTGTTCTTTTGTTATTCTTACTTTACTTTTGTTATTCTTGGTTTGAAAAGAGAAATAGGGAGAAGGAGGAGGAGGAGGAGGAGGAGGAGGAGGAGGAGGAGGAGGAGGAGACGAGGAAAAGATGTTTTAAGAAATAGATGTCTGGTTTCATTTATACGTGTGTGTGTGTGTGTGCGAGTACATTGGGGACGTTTGCCTCCTTCCTTATATCTTTTTCTTTTCTCTTCTTTTCTTCTCTCTCTCTCTCTCTCTCTCTCTCTCTCTCTCTCTCTCTCTCTCTCACTCTCTCTCTCTATATATATATATATATATATATATATATATATATATATATATATATATATATATGGATGTTTATACACACACACACACACATATATACATATATACATACATATACACACAAAGCATGCATACATACATACACATACACATACCCCCCCCCCCCCCCACACACACACACACACATTTTCGTGTGTCTGACTGCTAGCATATTTCCCTGATTGCCTCTGGGAGTGCAGGAAGATAGGACGAGCGGGGAGCCGTGCCCCCTCCGCCCTCACCCCCACCCCCCACCCCCCGCAGAGCGAGCGAGCGCGCGGCGACGCAGCCCCGAGCGCCTCCCAGCGCCGCCGGACTGACACCTCGGACTCCGTAACGGCGGGCAACACGACGCCGTAAATTTCCGCGGACTCGTTACTGTCGCCGCGTCAACCACGGGACGACCAGCTGACTCGCGCCCCGACCCGACGCGGGGCAACAAAAATGCGTAGGGGGGAGGGAGGGAGGGAGGGAGGGGCGGGGAAGGAGGGGGAGCTGGGAGAGACGAAGGAGATGGAGATAGAAAGGGGTGGAGAGGAGGGGTGAGGGGAGAGGAGGAGGAGGAGGAGATGGGAGGGGAGGAGAGGGGTGGGCACGAGAAGAGAGAGAGGAAATAAGTGAAAAAGAAAACAAGTAAAGCGAACGAGCGCGTCAACGCAACCAGCCGATGCCGAAGGACACCAGATAGGCGTGCGGAAAGGGGGAGGGGGGAGGGGGGGTGGGGCAGTAAGAAGGAAGTTGGGGCGCAAGGATTAGGGAGGAGGAGGGGGCGGAGGGCTGCAAGGAGGGCTCGGGCAGGGCGCGGAAGGGGCGACCGGCCCAACTCACACCCCCGGCAGCTGCAGGATCAGTAAATACACATTGCTCCGTGTTTACGGCGGCCGGGCACCGAACGCGCGCCGATCAAAACGGTTCTCCAGCCTCCAGATTATGCTATAAATTGCTAATTAAATCCAAAATGGCTCATAACGCCTTTATGGCTTTAATATAAGAATAACGAGAAACAGGTCGGGCCTCGTTAAGCGCCGGAATGAAGCCGCGACGCCTTCCGCTCGCCATTACGGTAACGGGAGCCCGGACGCGGCGGCGGCAGGACACTGCGGGCGCGCCGGGAGGGGGCGGGGGGGGGCGGAGGAGGAGGGGGAAGGGGAGGGGGAGATGGACGAAAAAAAAAAAAAAAAAAAAAAAAGGAATAGATAACGTAGCAGAGAGAGACAGGGAGGATAGAAGAAGAGGATTGGAGGAGAGAGGAAAAGAGAAGAAAGAAAATGAGAGAAAAGGAGAGAAGAGAGAGCGAAAGAAAAAAAAAGAAGAAAGCAAAGAGAGGTTAGCGGGCGGGCGCCGATCCGCTCGCACGCGAAGGGTCCCGGCGCGGGCGGGGCGGCGACCGCGGGCGGGCCGGCTTGTCACAGGTCGGCGATCCGCCCGCGACCCACCTGTGATGGATGGAGCCGCCCGCTACCCAATTGAACCCCGGACTGAACCCCAGGACACGGGTAATACACTCGCTCACACGCGGCTGGAACCGACCGGGGGTTGGGGGGAGGAGGGGGGGGAGACCCACGTCATGTCTGTCCGCTTGCAACCCCCCCCACCCCGCTCCCGCCACACCGCCACCCCCACCCCCGCCCACCGATCCCCAAGCACAGGTCAACGCGAACTTCTACGGCTTTATGCTTCGGCTTGCTTGCAGGTTGCTTGTGTAGGTGTAAGTGTGAATGTTAAGGTGTGTGTGTATTAATATATATATATATATATATATATATATATATATATATATATATATATATATATATATATATATATGTCTGTGTGTGTGTGTGTGTGTGTGTGTGTGTGTGTGTGTGTGTGTGTGTGTGTGTGTGTGTGTGTGTGTGTGTGTGTGTGTGTGTGTGTGTGTATGTATATGTTTATATATGTATATGTGTGCTTGTGTGCGTATGTGTGCGTTTGTGCGCGTGTGTGTCCTTTTCTCAATCAAGTCTTCGCTTCTCAAACCCCACGGTCGCACACGATCCTAACACACACACACACACCCGCACACACACACACACACACATACACACCCGCACACACAGACACACACACACACCCGCACACACACACACACACACCCGCACACATATATATATCCTTCCCCGGGCGTCCTGGGCCTTCATATCACATTCCTCGACATTTCCCCGCGCATTCCGTCGCCTGCAAATCCCCCAGCGCTGTTCTCTCCCTTTTGACGAGTTATGCCCCGGACGCCCTTACGCACCCTTGCCCTTTCTGCCCGCCCTAAGCCCGCCCTCTCTCACCCTTGCTCTTTCTGGACACCCTAAACCCGCCCGTACGTACTCTTGCCCTTTCTGCCCGCCCTAAGCCGGCCCTCTCTCACCTTTGTTCTTTTTATCCACCCTAAACCCCCCCGTAAGCACCCTTGCCCTTTCTGTCCACCCTAAAACCACGCTCTCTCACCCTTGATCTTTTAATTCACCCTAAACCCGCCCTTACCCTTTTTATCCACCCTAAACCCCGCCCTCTCTCACCCTTGCCCTTTTCATCCACCCTAAACCCTTCCTCGAGCACCCTTGCCCTTTCTACCCACCTTAAACTCGCCCTCCCTCACCCTTAAACTTTCTACCCACCCTAATCCTACCCTCACACACCCTTCGATCCAATGTATCACCTACTACCAAAGAAATGGTAAGGACACCCTTCACCCACCCTAAACTCAACTCTCACGCACCCTTAAATGCATTTCATTACTTGCTCTATTTAAACACACTCACAAATAAATATTCACACACAAATAATAATAATAATAATAATAATAATAATAATAATAATAATAATAATAATAATAATAATAATAATAATAACAATATTATTATCATCATAAATACTACTAGTACTATTATAATTACCATTATTATTGACAATGACAATACTAATGATAACAATAATGATAATAATAATAATGATAATAACAACAATAATGATAATAATAATAATGATAATAACAACAACAATGATAATAATAACAATAACAACAATACAACTAATCATAACAAACACCAACACTACCACCGCCCACCGGCCAGGCGCAGGTCGCGGCACCCGATAGGCCTATATTCGATGCGGTGCCGGATGCCGTCGGTGCGAATTTACGGCATACTTTCCGACGCTGTGACATTCCGGCGCTCAGTCTCAGCCCTCGCATTCGGGGGCATAAACCGTGGCCCAAACAGCACGGCTTTTATGAACTCACGCACACACGCACGCACGCACACACGATCGCATATAAGGGTTCATGGGGATGTATGTTAATTATGCGTGTGTGTGTGTGTGGGGG
>NW_027217931.1:12500-14203 GCF_042767895.1 Penaeus vannamei | reverse complement strand
CAGAAGGTAAAGAAATTCAGGAAAACCTTGATATTCTTCTTTATTGTGCCTTAGAAAGGGCTTCTATATCTGTATGCAGCTGGTAGTAGTATTAGAATTCTAAGATTTAGTAATGCTGTGTGGCCCAAGATTTTTATGCTCTATGTGATTATTTCTTATAAATAATTTCTTGCTCAATTTTCATGTTTCATATTTCAAAAATTATATTTGTATTTTCTGTAGGTGTCTTGATTAGGTGCATGTCTGGAACATTACTTAAAAACAAATAATCATTTGAAAATGATTTATGATGATTTTACAGTGCAGATGGAATTCCTGTATAATTGATAAATTGATATGAGCACATCAAATACGAAATTGACCACCAAATTCATATCTCAAATTATTATTGTCTTAGATATCAAGGCTATGAGTGACCCATTAACTATGAAATAATGTTAAAAAATATCACCAATATCATAGTTGATCTTTGATGAGTGTACAGGAGAGGAAAGGAGGATTGTGGATTTTATATTACATGAGAGGCATATTAAGGTGTTATATCTTGAAGGCTGAGTAGATACTATACAAGAATCCAGCTCTCTTCAGGAATGATTCTAGATCCCAATCCTCAGATGATAAGTGGGATCTCTAAATAAGCTGTGTATAATATCTTTAAATGTGTTGTATTTTACTTAGGTATTTTGTGTATCCTTCACTATATGCATACACCCCAGGAAAACAAATTTTATAACCTCATATCTTCCCTGATACACACACACACACAAACCACACCACACCACACCACACCACACCACACCACACCACACCACACCACACCACACCACACCACACCACACCACACCACACCACACCACAAACACAACACAACACAACACATCACACACACACACACAACACACACACACACAACACAGACACACGCACAACACAGACACACACAACACAGACACACACACAACACAGACACAGACACAGACACACACACAACACAGATACAGACACACACACAACGCAGATACAGACACACACACAACACAGATACAGACACACACACAACACAGACACACACACAACACAGACACACACACAACACAGACACACACACAACAGAGACACACACACAACAGAGACACACACACAACAGAGACACACACACACACACCACAGACACACACACACACACCACAGACACACACAACAAAAACACACACACAACACAGACAGACACAACACAGACACAACACAGACACACACAACACAGACACACACACAACACAGACACACACTCAACACAGACACACACTCAACACAGACACACACACAACACAGACACACACACAACACAGACACACACACAACACAGACACACACACAACACAGACACACACACAGCACACAGACACACACAGCACACAGACACACACACAGCACACAGACACACACACAACACACAGACACACACAGGACACAAACACACACAGCACACACAGACACACACAACACAGACACACACAGCACACAGACACACACACAGCACACAGACACACACAGCACACAGTACACAGACACATACAGCACACAGACACACACACAACACAGACACACACACAACACAGACACACACACACACACACAACACAGACACACACACACACAACACGGACACAGACACACACACAACACAGACACACACACAACAC
>NW_027217928.1:5000-14200 GCF_042767895.1 Penaeus vannamei | reverse complement strand
GAAACAGAAAGGAGGGAGAGGAGGAAGAGGAGAGAAAGGAGAGAAACAGAAAGGAGGGAGAGGAGGAAGAAGAGAGAAAGGAGAGAAACAGAAAGGAGGGAGAGGAGGAAGAGGAGAGAAAGGAGAGAAACAGAAAGGAGGGAGAGGAGGAACAGGAGACAAAGGAGAGAAACAGAAAGGAGGGAGAGGAGGAACAGGAGAGAAAGAAGAGAAACAGAAAGGAGGGAGAGGAGGAAATGGAGAGAAAGGAGAGACACAGAAAGGAGGGAGAGGAGGAACAGGAGAGAAAGGAGAGAATCAGAAAGGAGGGAGAGGAGGAAGAGGAGAGAAAGGAGAGAAAGAGGAAAAGAAGAGAAAGGAGAGCAACAGAAAGGAGGGAGAGGAGGAAGAGGAGAGAAAGGAGAGAAGCAGAAAGGAGAGAGAGGAGGAGGAGGAGAGCAAGGAGAGAAACAGAACGGAGGGAGAGGAGGAAGAGGAAAGAAGGGAGAGAAACAGAAAGGAGGGAGAGGAGGAAGAGGAGAGAAAGGAGAGAAACAGAAAGGAGGGAGAGGAGAGAAAGGAGAGAAACAGAAAGGAGGGAGAGGAGGAGGAGGAGAGAAAGGAGAGAAAGAGAAAGGAGGGAGAGGAGGAAGAGGAGAGAAAGGAGACAAACAGAAAGGAGGGAGAGGAGGAAGAGGAGACGAAAGGAGAGAAACAGAAAGGAGGGAGAGGAGGAACAGGAGAGAAAGGAGAGAAACAGAAAGGAGGGAGAGGAGGAGAGAAACAGAAAGGAGGGAGAGGAGGAACAGGAGAGAAAGGAGAGAAACAGAAAGGAGGGAGAGGAGGAACAGGAGAGAAGGGAGAGAAACAGAAAGGAGGGAGAGGAGGAACAGGAGAGAAACAGAAAGGAGAGAAACAGAAAGGAGGAAGAGGAGGAAGAGGAGAGAATGGAGAGAAACAGAAAGGAGGGAGAGGAGGAAGAGGAGAGAAAGGAGAGAAACAGAAAGGAGGGAGAGAAGAGAAAGGAGAGAAACAGAGAGAGAGAGAAGAGGAAGAGGAGAGAAAGGAGAGAAACAGAAAGGAGGGAGAGGAGGAAGAGGAGAGAAAGGAGAGAAACAGAAAGGAGGGAGAGGAGGAAGAGGAGAGAAAGGAGAGAAACAGAAAGGAGGGAGAGGAAGAAGAGGAGAGAAAGGAGAAACAGAAAGGAGGGAGAGGAGGAAGAGGAGAGAAAGGAGAGAAACAGAAAGGAGGGAGAGGAGGAAGAGGAGAGAAAGGAGAGAAACAGAAAAGAGGGAGAGGAGGAAGAGGAGAGAAAGGAGAGAAACAGAAAGGAGGGAGAGGAGGAACAGGAGAGAAAGGAGAGAAACAGAAAGGAGGGAGAGGAGGAAGGGGAGAGAAAGGAGAGAAACAGAAAGGAGGGAGAGGAGGAACAGGAGAGAAAGGAGAGAAACAGAAAGGAGGGAGAGGAGGAACAGGAGAGAAAGGAGAGAAACAGAAAGGAGAGAAACAGAAAGGAGGGAGAGGAGGAAGAGGAGAGAAAGGAGAGAAACAGAAAGGAGGGAGAGGAGGAAGAGGAGAGAAAGGAGAGAAACAGAAAGGAGGGAGAGGAAGAAGAGGAGAGAAAGGAGAGAAACAGAAAGGAGGGAGAGGAGGAACAGGAGAGAAAGGAGAGAAACAGAAAGGAGGAAGAGGAGAGAAAGGAGAGAAACAGAAAGGGGGGACAGGAGGAACAGGAGAGAAAGGAGAGAAACAGAAAGGAGGGAGAGGAGAAAGAGGAGAGAAAGGAGAGAAACAGAAAGGAGGGAGAGGAGGAAGAGGAGAGAAAGGAGAGAAACAGAAAGGAGGGAGAGGAGGAAGAGGAGAGAAAGGAGAGAAACAGAAAGGAGAGAGAGGAATCCAAAACCAAGATCTATAAATTTTAAACTATAAACAGAACCTTTAGTAACACCAACGACATTCTTCCTCATCATCACCACCATAATGATGACGATGAATAATGGTAATGATAACAGGAGTAATATCAAATGCAAAAACAAATGTTAAATAATCATATAATGATCACAATCATAATACCAACAAACACAACAATAGCATTATTAACAAAAATAATAAGATAATAAAAATAACAATATATAATGCCACAGTGAGGACGGGCCTGTCGCCGAGCACCGTCCTCGGTTCCCCTCCGCCTTACCTCCTCCATCCTTGGCGTTGGGGTCAGCGCCCCCCTTGATGAGCGCCTCCACCACCTCTCTGAGGCCTCCCCCGGCTGCCTCGTGCAGGGGCCGGCAACCTGCGAGGGAAGAGACGCTTGGGTTGATTCCTCGGTTGCACTTGCGTCGGCAACCAGATTGAGAGGAGGAAATACTCTTCGTTTTCCTCCTTTTCTTTTCAAATCACGATTTCGTACTTACTCGTGCACAGACTCATGTACACGTACAGCAAAGGAAGAATTATTCAAAAGATATACCACTACTCATGTTTGTATGTAGATGTGTATGAGGCGTTGAGAATGGGAGATAGGGGTGAAGGAAACAGAAAAGGGAGGGGGGAGAGACTGATGGAGTGGGGGGGGAACAAATGGGTGATAGTTGAAAAGGAAAAGGAGATGAAGATGAAGAACTGAAGGAGGGGAAAAGGAGGGAGAAAGTATGTGTTATTAGGGAGAAAAAGAATAAGCGAAGACAGAGAAAATGGAAGAGATGAGAAAGAGAAAGGGAGAGCGAGAGAGGAGGAAAGGTTGTTAGGATTAGGAAAAAAGAAGGAAAGGGAGAGAAGAGAGAGGGAGAGAGGGATAGAAGAACAGGGATAGGAGAGGGGAAGTGATAGGATAAGAAGTGAGAAGGAGAATAATAAGAAGAGAGTGAAAAGAGCAAGAGACAGAGGGAAGAAGAGGGACAGGAGAGAGGGAAAGAGATGAAATAAATGGACGAAGGCCAAGCAGAACTAGAAAGGAAAGAACGAACAGGACCAACAGAGAAAACATAAAAGAGGAAAAGGAAGAAATTACAGTGGGTAAGGAAAGGAGAAAGAGAAGAAAGCATGAAAGAAAGGGATAAATAAGTTAGAAAAGAAGGAGAGAGAGAAAAAAGAAGGAAGGGGATGGAGAGAGAAGAGGGGAGGGAATACATGAGAGAAAGAGAAAGGAAATAAGGAAGGGAGAGTGGAATAGAAGAGAAAAAAAGAAGAAAATAAGTAGAAAAGGAGTAAAAACTAACAACAGAACAAAAGTAATAATAAAAACAATAAAAATTATTATGAAGGAGGATGATAAAATTAGCAATGATAACAAAACAATGATAATGGTAAACTGAAATAAATAAGAATCATGAAAACTCTAAGAACAATGAAGTTGAACTAACAATATTTTAGAATATGGAAATAGAAAAAATTCTAATATCAGTAATGAAAATAAAGATAGCAAAAGCAGATTCAGGTATATGCCAACATCAAAGAAAATGATAGCAAGACTTAAATAAATGGTAATTATTATCATGATGATAATGTTTATGATAATGAAAATAACATTAATAATAATGAAAACAATCATAACAACAATAATAATAATTCTAATTATGTTTATCATTATTCATCATCATCATCATCAGGGACTAACGCCAACGGGCGTGCACAACTGCGTCCACCCTTTGTTTCCACGTTTTGGGGTCCCTAATGGCAAGCCGCCAGGCAGGGACTTGGTCCATCTCAGGCTCCTCACAACAGGTTTGATCAATGTGGTCAAGCCACGACATCCTGGGTCGTCCCACAGGCCTCCTCCACCCAGGGTTGTCTCTTGCAGAGATAACCTGGTGGGCAGGATCATCCTGTGGGAAGTGAGCCAGGTGGCTGTACAGCCTGAGTTGGCGATCCCGGATTGTGCAGGTAACAGGTCCTGTGCCAGTCTCACAGTGCAACTATTTGTTGGACATGTCCCACTAACAGTACCCCATGATCCACCGCAGGGACCTATTACAAAAGGCATCAAAACGAGTCTCCATGGCACAAGATAACGTCCAGGTTTCACTACCGCATAACAAAACTGGCATTATCAGGGCTGTGAAGACACATAGCTTGGCCCTTCTGCAAAAGTACTGGCATCTCCAAATACTCTTTTTGAGAGAGTTCATGACACCTGCTGCTAGGCCAGTCTATCTGCTGAATTGCTGGTCTGACAGCCCAGAGTAATGAACTACACTACCAAGGTATGTAAAGCTCTCTGTGACTTCACTGTCCTCACTACAAGCATGTACTGACTGAACAGGTTCCCCTAGCAAGTCCCCAAAGTCCTGCATCTTGGTCTTGGTCCAGGAGACCTCTAAACCCAAGAGCCACCACTAAGGTTTCCAAAGACTCAGATAGAATAGCAACATCATCAGCAAAATCAAGGTCTGTAACCTGGATATTGCCCAGAGTTGCTCCACAATAACTTTGAACAGCAGCTCTGCTCAGTATCCAGTCCATGCAAGTGTTGAAAAGCGTTGGTGTAAGGACACAGCCTTGCCTCACTCCTCTACTAACAGGAAAGAAGCTTGACAGGCACCCACCATACTTTACAGCATTTTCAGTACCAGTATACAGACTTGCTATTAGTCCAATAATCCTTGTTGGAATTCCTCTCAGTCTCAAGATCTCCTAGAGTGATACCCAATGCACTGTATCGAATGCTTTCTTGAGGTTGGTGGATCTACCAGCAGTGAATCCAGATTGCCCCGGCCTCTGATGCCTCAGTTGGTGGTCTCTGATACGTCTCAACAGGTCAGAGGAATCGGTACCAGACAGCCAGATGGCAGCATGTCAGCATGCAAACCCTGCACCATAGGTTCACCACCAGCCTTTAACAGTTCAGCTGGGATGCCGCAAATACCCGCTGCTTTGCCACTCTACAGCTTGGAGATTGACCCCTCTAACTTCAGTTAGGAAGAGTGGATCCTCACTGATGGGTGGGTCCGGCAACGAAATCACAGCATTACCTGCACCCAGGTTAACTGTTGGTGGATTAACCTGGTACAACTGCTCAAAATGCTCAGATCAACGCTCCCGCACCGCAATAGGATCTGAGACGATCTGGCCACCCACTAAGCGAACTGCAGTCACCTGTGAAGAGGGCTTGGAGTTCAGTTTTCTCAGGGCTTGGTATGCAGGACGAAGGTCATTTACTAAGAAATGGCCTTCGACCTCCTCAACAAGACTCCTAATAAACTGTTCCTTGTCCCTTCTTAACAGAGACCGAGTTCTGCGCACCTGAATTGTGCAAATCCCAATCCCTTTTAGGACGAGCTGCACGGCAGACATTTGTGGCTTCCAGTATCTCTTGTGATATAAAATTCTGTCTTGTCCTCGGGCGTTCATCTATTGATTCTTGAGTTGCATCAAGCGTTTTGCGCTTGAAGGTGTCCCACAGAAGTACAGGGTCTGTCAGATAGTCGAGCACTGTGAAACAACCATAGATTGCCTCAGCAAACTCCCGAGCACACTCTCCCTCCTTTAGCCTGTCCAAATGAAATATCCGAGGGTGATCACTGGCCAGCTAGGGAGTTTTGAAGTAGACCCGGAGGGTAGCAACCACCCTATGGTCAGTGCCACAGAACTCGGCACTCCTATACACTCGAGTGCTAATATGTGGTCGATCTCCTTCGGTGCATTACCCGCATTACTGTACCATGTCCAATGATGTGGATCTGGGTGCTAGTACCAGGAGCCAGAAATCCTCAATTTCTGGGACCTTACAAAGTCCCAGAAATGAAGGGTATTCTTGCTGCCGGTCTCAGCTCCTGAACCATAAGGACCGACAGACATCTCATAGCCAGCTTGATCATAGCCAGATACCGCATTGAAGTCACCCAGAACAATACGAATATCTCACTGGGGAGAACTGTCTGCCACTGATGCAAGTTTGGCGTAGAACATCTCTTTCACATCTAAGTAATAAGAGACATGAAGCCAAGTGCTAGCTACAGTCTTAATACTTTTATTCACTCATTGACCAGAGTAACCTCTACCAGCAAGGGCTAGAGCCTACTGGAGATAGCTATGGCTACTCCTTGAAGATAGTGACCATTGCTGCAGCTCGAACAGTAGTAGGTGTAGCTACCTACACTGTGTCGCTACCAGGTCTTCTCACCTCCGAGAGAGCAGTCACCCCAACTCTCAGCCTCCCCAGGTCCCTCGACAGTAGAGGCAACCGATCATCCTGACACAAAGAGCGGATGTTCCAAGCCCCCACCCTGACTTCCCGCCTGAGGTTAACCCTCGGGCAGTCACTCCCAGTGGACGCCACCACTGCCACCCCCGCCGACACTGCCCCACAAGCTACGTGACCCAACGTCGACCTGTAGTGTTCCCTAGGGCTTTGCCCCACAAGCTTCATTCCATGCTGGCAGCTACCAGAATGCAGGCCGGACGAGTAGTTCCCATTCCCATCCTCCACCTTACCTTCCTCATCCTAGGCGTTGGGGTCAGCGTCCCCTGCGAGGAGCGCCTCCACCACCTCTTTATGGCCTTTCTTGGCAGCCACGTGCAGGGCCCGGGAATCTGTGAGGGCAGAGACACTTGGGTTGATTCCTCGGTTACACAGCACTTGTGTCAGCAACCAGATTGAGAGGAGGAAATACTTTCTGTTTTCCTCCTATTCTTTTCAAATAACGGTGTGTGTGTGTGTGTGTGTGTGTGTGTGTGTGTGTGTGTGTGTGTGTGTGTGTGTGTGTGTGTGTGTGTGTGTGTGTGTGTGTGTGTGTGTGTGTGTGTGTGTGCACGCACATGTATGTGTGAGTGTTTGTGTGTTTGAGTGTGTGCATGTGTGTGAACACACGTGTATGTGTGTGAGTGGTGTGTTTGTGTGTGTGAGTGTGTGCGTGTGTGTGCAAGTGTGTGCGTGTGTGTGCGTGTATGTGTGTGTGTGTATGTGTGAGTGTACGTGTATGTGTATGTGTGTATGTGTATGTGTGTATGTACGTGTGTGTGAGTGTGTGTGTGTGTGTGTGTGTGTGTGTGTGTGTGTGTGTGTGTGTGTGTGTGTGTGTGTGTGTGTGTGTGTGTGTGTGTGTGTGTGTGCGCGTGTCTAAACATAATTCGAAATCACATATAATGTACTTAATCAATTTCATTGATGACAGGATCGAAAGAAAGAGAGCGAGGAAAAAGGGGGGAAGAGAGAGTGAGAGAAGATATAAGGAAGGAAAGTGAGAGAAAGAAATGGAGGAGGATAGCAAAAGAAAGGAATGTAGAGTAGAATGAGAGAAAAAAATGAGGTAGAGAAAGGGGGGAAAATGAGACATAGAGGATATGAGGAACAGCAGAATGGGTGAGGAAAAAGTGGAAAAAGGTAAAGACAGGTCAAAAGGAAAAGGATAAATAAAGAAAAAGGTGAGAGATAAACGAGATAAAGGAAGGTATAAGAGGAATGAAAAAGAAAGGGAAAAGAAAGAGAATGGAAGAGGAGAGAGAAAGGAGAATGAATAGACACGGAGTAAGGTAAGTGAGGAAGAGGGAGGAGAGACGAAGAGGGAGAGAAGGGGGGTGTAAGGCAAGGAGAGAAGATAAAAAATTGGAGATAAAGAGAAGGAATAGAGAGAGGGGAAGAGAGAAATAATAAGAGCGGAAGAGTATGCAAGAAATAGAGGGAACGAAGGAAGAGGAGGAGAGAGAAAGGAAGCAAGAAAATGAGAGAAAGAAAGGTGGAAAGGAGAGAACGTGGACAAGAAGAAAGGAGGGCAGAGAGTAAAAGAAATAAAGAATAGGGAGAGAGATAAAGAAGAGAGAAGAGGTGAAGGAAAATGTATGAAAACGGAAGAGGATAACATGAATAAAGGAAGATGAGAGAAAGAGAGAATGGGGAAAGAAAAGAAAGGGAAAGGAGGAGAAGAAGAGAGAGAAAGAGAAGGCAACTGAGAGAGAAGACAGGAGGAAGAGGAGGCAGTAAGAGGAGGGCAGAGAAACGAGAGAGACTGAGATGAGGAAGAGGGAAAGAGAGAAGAGAGAGAAAGAATGAGAAGAGGAGGAACAGGAGAAACAGAGGAAGAAAGAGAGAGAAGAGATAAAGAAGGAAGAGGAGGAACAAATGAGGAGAGAGAGTAAGGAAAATGAAATTAGGAAGAGGTTCCCAAACCAAGATCTATAAAACTATAAATAGAACCTATAGTAACACCAATTCCTCATCATCATCATAATAATCAACACCATAATGATGATGATGAATAATGGTAATGATGACATAAGTAATATCAAAGGCAATAACAGTAATGATGATGATGATGATGATGATGATAATGATAATAATAACGATGATAATAATAAGGATGGTAATAGTAATAATAACAATAATATAAAAAAGTAATAATATCAATTATGCTGATAAAAGTAATAATAATCATCATTGCCATGACTAATTATATAAACAATGATAATGATACGATTGCAATAATGATAATAATGACGATAAAGACGAGAATGATAATGACAACAGCCAGAGCACGAATGACGTCAGAACCGAGCGTCTGACGACGCAACAGCAGAAGCCACAAGAGCCACGTAGAGCCTCGACGCCTTCCGTAGCGCTGCTGTTGCCTCGCACGCGTGTCCTCGGAAGAGGAAGAGCAGAGGAGGGAGAGAAGGAAACAGGAAAAGGAAGAGGAAAGAATGATGGAGGGGGAGGAGTTACAAATGGGTGAATAGGAAAGGATGATGGAGGGGGAGGAGTTACAAATGGGTGAATAGGAAAGGATGATGGAGGGGGAGGAGTTACAAATGGGTGAATAGGAAAGGATGATGGAGGGGGAGGAGTTACAAATGGGTGAATAGGAAAGAATGATGGAGGGGGAGGAGTTACAAATGGGTGAATAGGAAAGAATGATGGAGGGGGAGGAGTTACAAATGGGTGAACAGGAAAGGATGATGGAGGGGGGAGGAGTTACAAATGGGTGAACAGGAAAGGATGATGGAGGTAAAAGTGGAAAAGGAAAAGGAGAGAGAGAAGGAGAAAAAGATGAAATGAACTGAAAGAGGGGAAAAGGAGGGAGAAAGTATGTGTTGAAAGGGAGAAAAAGAATACGCGAAGCCAAGAGAGAAAATGGAAGAGGTGAGAAAGAGAAAGGGAGAGCGAGAGAGGAGGAAAGGTAGTGAGGTTTAGAGAAAAAGAAGGAAAAGGAGAGAAGAGAGAGCGAGAGATGGATGGAAGAATAGGAATAGGAGAGGGGAAGTGATAGCATAAGAAGCGAAGAGAGGAA
>NW_027217927.1:7500-10000 GCF_042767895.1 Penaeus vannamei | reverse complement strand
ATATATCATATATATATATCATATATATATATATGATATATATATTAATATCATATATATATATGATTATATTTATATATGATATTTATATATCATATATATATATATCATATATATATATATATATATATATCATATATATATATCATATATATATATCATATATATATATATCATATATATATATCATATATATATATCATATATATATATATATCATATATATATATATCATATATATATATCATATATATATATATATTTATATATATATCATATTTATATATATCATATATATATATATATATATATATATATATATATATATATATATATATATATATATATATATATATATATTTAGTGACATATATGTCTAATTGAAGATTTGTTTTTTTTATATATGAAAAAAACAAGAACAATGTAGCTAACATGTCTTATATGAGAGGAAGTCTATAGGGCTAGAAGTAGTGGGAAAATCATTCTAAAAGCTTTAATACAATTTTATATCTTTTTTTTGAAAGCACAAGTAAGCTTGCTTTCAGTAGTCTAATTTAATATCTTTTAATATATTTGTAACGGTTTTTAATATCATCTGAGGGTATTGCCAAGTTGTAGGTATTTCCAGTCTATATCATTGACCAATTATATAATTATTGAATATTTTGATGGTTATAATTATGCCAGAATAACCTTTGCAGAATCTGAATGATTTAATAAAGCTTCTTAAGATGTTCTGAAGACCATTAGATGAAGTTTTGACTCTTATTCTTACCATTCCTTTGACTGCTGTGGCAACTATGTTTTTCTTGGGTTCATCATCATAGGACTGACTCTGGCAACCAAAATGCTCACAGTATTCATGGACAAACTGCCTCTTCTCTCTGTTCATTGGAGCAAAGGAATGACTGCGACTCTTCTGCTTTGACTGAAATGCAGGAAAGAGTAAAAAATCAAATAAACTAAAATACATTATAAAATTTAGGTTTATTTAATATCTTTTACTAGAAATTCAAATCTATCAAATAAATACAAACTCCAGCAAAAAGTGCTCATATCCAAAGCACTGCCTTTCTAACCTCCTTTGCTTTGAGGACAAGATCTGTTAGCGCATCATGAACCATCTTTGCAAGGTTGGGATCCTTTCGCGCTTCATCCTTCATAAAATCAGAGAAGAGCACAGAAGCATTTCCAAGTTTATCACGAGTTTCAGGATTCTCTATCTGAAGAGCCAATGCAAGCCGGCGATTGCGCTCTATCTGTATGCACTCATCATTGCAATGAAGTCTGTAATAAGAATTTTTCTTCAATATTTTTAAACACTTTCAAAACTATGGCCCAATTTTTGAGAAATGTTGCATTTCACATTCTAAATTAGAGAATACTATACTTACAATGTATATTCACAATTGAGCTTTAATAAATGCAACTACACAGATTTTACAGACAAAGCATCACAAAGCAAGTCAGTGTTGGCTTGCTGAGTTTCTCTTTGATAGGAAAATACTATAACAAAAGTTATCAAAAAAATTATAATAATGGAGGTTATCAATAATATAGCCCAAACTCTTGTCCTAGTGAAAATGTGAATTGTTATTTTTGGCATCTTCTTCTGTCCACAAAATGCTAAATGGTACTGCAAAGACAAATTATCATTCAGCTAATTTTCAGCATACCAATCCAGTACAATAAAATTAATTGAAGGCTTATAGAAGGCATTGTAGAATCTGCCCTCTTTCTATGTTTACTAATACACATCATTGGGTTCATTCAACAGTCACAATAGCTAGGCACTAACTCGCCACACTGTTTATGAATGCAACTATAAAACTATAACACTTCTGATACTTCTACCAATTTCATAATCAAGAATTAATCACTAAAGTTAGTCTCTGATACACCCAAGTACATCCCCAGATGAATACCTTTTTAACTTATCTGGTCTTGTTGTAGAAGTAAAGATATCAGTCAAGTCAACAGTACTTCCATTATTCATGTTCTGCATTTGCGATGCAAGTAATGAAGTTGCAAGAGCCCTGTACTCTCGATCATTCTCTGAACACTGCAGCATGGTCTTCCGGTGTCCACATGTGCAAGTAATCTTTACCTGTAGAAACCATGCACTTTGTTAAAGGCTGAATTCAGCAAATACAAAAAGCATACATAGGAGTATCAGTTAAAATAAGCTCTAAACATACATTCCATGTTCCTAACCATCAACATGGAAGAGTAAAGACCATCAGCACAACTAAAACAGACAATAAGAAAACAATGGATATCTCACTGCAGGAAAAGTAACACATACAAGACAAATGGAGGAAATTGCAAGAAAATCTTCCTCCTTTTGTTCTTTTCACTTCAGTAGTCACTAACAATCACTTACCATCTCCTTGCACGAATTATCAGGACAGGGGCCACTGTGGCAGGGGTTGGAGCAGGGATGTCCACAGTTCTCTCGCGGCTTCATGCACTTCTGCGTGCACAGGGTTCCAGAAGGGAC
>NW_027217926.1:0-5000 GCF_042767895.1 Penaeus vannamei | reverse complement strand
AAATCATCATTATAATTATCATTTTATTATCATTATTATTATTGTCATTATCATTGTTATCATCATTATTGTTAAGAATAAAGGAATTATCATGAAAATCATCATAATTACCTGAATTAATGTTCTAATCATCATAATTATCATATAGTTAAAATGAAAATGACATTAATAATTATGATAATGATTAATATAATGACTATATTAAGGGTAATTACGGCGATAATGACAGTAATAATGATAATGACAATAATGATGATTATCATTATGAGAAAAAGTTAAAAGTAGAAAAATCCTAAAAGTCGAACAACCGGCGAAATGTAGCTAAATACAGACTTTGGAGAAATGTGTAAACCCCCCCCCCCCACCTTTTTTTTTACTTCTTTCAAAAGGCTGTAATACGCTAGATTTTGCCGTTGTTTTCGACTACTGGGATTTTATTAGTTTTACCCTTTATTTCATTACAAATGGACATTATGATTATTATTATTATCATCATTATTGTCATCTTTCTTATGGTTATTATCGTCATGATTATCATTATTATCATTAACATTATTGCAGTTATAATGATTATTATGCTTATTATAACTATAATGATAATTTTAGAAATGATAATGACAATAATGCTCATTATGATAAATATGATTATATCATTTCTATTGTCATTATTAGTATGAACATTATTAAAGTTAATTATTGCTATTATTGCAGTAATTATCAAAATCATCATTATCATTATCATTTTATCATCATAATCATTATTATTATTGTCATTATCATCATTATTATCATTATTGTTAAGAATAAAGGAATTATCATGAAAATCATCATAATTACCTGAATTAATGTTCAAATCATCATAATTACCATATAGTTAAAATGATGAAAATGACATTAACAATTATGATAATGATTATTATAATGACTATATTAAGGGTAATTACGGCGATAATGACTAATAATAATGATAATGACAATAATGATAATTATCATTATGAAGCCCATCTATAATGAGAAAAAGGTTAAAAGTAGAAAAATCCCTAAAGTCGAACAACCGGCGAAATGTAGCGAAATACATCCTTTGGAGAGATGTGTAGAAACCCCCCCCCCACTTTTTTTTTTTTTACTTCTCTCAAAAGGCTGTAATACGCTAGATTTTGCCGTTTTTTTTCGACTACTGGGATTTTATTAGTTTTACCCTTTATTTCATTATAAATGGACATTATGATTATTATTATTATCATCATTATTGTCCTCTTTCTTATGGTTATTATCGTCATGATTATCATTATTATCATTATCATTATTGCAGTTATAATGACAATAATGCTCATTATAATAACAATAATAATATTTCCATTGCCATTATTAGTATGAAATTATTAATTATTGCTATTATTGCAGTAGTTATCAAAATTATCATTATAATTATCATTCTATTAATATCATTTTATTAATTTTATTAATATTATTATTGTCATTATCATTATAATTATCATCATTATTGTTAATAATAAAGGAATTATCCTGAAATACATCACATATATATTATTATTGTCATTATCATTATAATTATCATCATTATTGTTAATAATAAAGGAATTATCCTGAAATACATCACATATATGACAATATTACTCATTATAATCACAATAATAATATTTTTATTGTCATTATTAGTATGACATTTATTAGAATAGTTGATTATTGCTATTATTGCAGTAATTATCAAAGATAACATGACAATTATCATATTTTTATTATTGTTATTGTCATTATCATCATAATTATCATAATTATTGTTAATAACAAAGGAATTATCATGAAAAAGCGCCATAATTACCTGAATTATTTTAATTTAAAAGCGATAATGAACTCATACTAACGTTCATACTAATAATTACAATAGAAATCATAATATCATAATTATTGTTATTATAGTGTGTATTATTGTCACTATTACTTCTAAAATTATCATTATTATTATTATATAATGATGAAAATGACTAATAATTTGCATAATAATCATTATAACCAATAATGATAATGATAATAATGATAACCATGACGATAATGACTATTATAATGATCATAGGAATAATGACAATAATGATTATAACAATGATAATAATAATCATAGAGTCCATTTATAATGAAATAAAGGCTAAAACTAATAAAATCCCATAAGTCGAAAAAACATCAAAATCTAGCGAATTACATCCAAAAATCCCTCTTTCTCGCTTTTAAATTATGATTATGATGATTATGATAAATTCAGGTAATTATCAGGATTTTCATGATAACTCCTTTATCATGAACAATAATGACAATTATGATGATAATTTTGATAATTACTGCATTAATAGCAATAATTGATTTTCATACTAATAATGACAATAGAAACCATAACAATATCATTATTATTGTTATCATAATGAGCATTATTGTCATTATTTCTAAAATCATCATTATTGTTATCATCATTATAAAATTAGTTATAATGATGAAAATGCCAGTAATAATTAGCATAATAATCATTATAACTGCAATAATTATAATAATGATAATCATGACGATAATGACTACAATGATAATAATCATAAGAATAATGACAATAATGATGATAATGATGGTAAGAATAATCATAGAGTCCATTTATAATTAGATCAAGGTTAAAACTAATAAAATCCCAAAATTCGAAAAATGGCAAAATCTAGCGTATTAAAGCCTTATGTAAGAAAGGTCGAAAAAATCCTTTTCTCGCTTTTCAATGATATTTAAGATGATTTTAACATTAATTCATGTAACTATGATGATTTTCATGAAAAATTCCTTCCTTATTAACAATAATGATGATAATTATGATGATAATGAGAATAATTATAGTAATAATGATAATTATAATGATGATTTTCATAATTACTGCAATAATAGCAATAATTATTATTCTAATAATTTTCATACTAATAATGGCAATAGAAGAAATATTATTATTGTTATTATAATGAGTATTATTATTATTATTTCTAAAATTATCATTAGTTATTATCATTATAAAAATAGTTATAATGATGAATATGGCAGTAATATTTAGCATAATAATCATTATAACTTCAATAATGATAATGATAATAATGATAATCATGACGATAATGACTATAATAATAATCATACGAATAATGACAATAATTATGATAACGATGATAATAATAATCATAGTCCATTTATAATGATATAAAGGCTAAAACTAATAAAATCCCAAAAGTCGAAAAAATGAGAAATTTTAGCATATTACATCCTTTTGGGTGAAAATCCCTCTTTCTCGCTTTTAAATGATAATTATGATGATTTTCACATCAATTCAGGTAATTATGATGATTTTCATGATAATTCCTTTATCATTGACAATTATGATAATTATGATGATAATGATAATGATAATCAAATGATAATTATAATGACAACTTTGATGATTACTGCAATAATAGCAATAATTAACTCTATTCCAAATTTTTTCATACTAATAATGACAGTAGAAATCATAATAATATAATAATTATTATTATTATGATAAGCATTATTGTCATTCTTGTTTCTAAAATTATCATTAATGTCATTATAAAAATTGTTATAATGATGAAAATGACAAATAAGTAGCATAACAATCATTAAACTGCAATAATGATAATAATAATGATAATGAAGATAATGACTATAATGGTGATAATCATAAGAATAATGGCAATAATGATGATAATAATAATAATTATAGAGTCAATTTATAATGAGATAAAGGCTAAAACTGATAAAATCCGTTGACAGTTATAAGTCGAAAAAACAGCAAAATCTAACGTATATGAGAGATATCGCAAAAAAAAAAATCGCTTTTAAATTATATTTATGATGATATTAACATTAATTCAGGTAATTATGATGATTTTCATGATAAGTCTGTCATTAATAACAATGATGATGATAATTATGATGATAATGACAATAAAAAATAATAATAAAATGATAATTGTAATGATAATTTTGATAATTACTGAAATAATAGCAATAATTAACTCTATTCTAATAATTTCCATACTAATAGTAATAGAAATAATAATATCATTATTATTATAATGAGCATTATTGTCATTCTTATTTCTAAAATTATCATTATAAAAATAGTTATGGTGATGAAAATGACAGTAATAATTAGCATAATAACAATTATAACCAATAATGATAATGATAATAATCATGGCGATAATGACTATAATGATAATAAGAATAATGTTAATAATGATAATAATAATCATAGTTAATTTATAATGAAATAAAGGCTAAAACTAATAAAGTCCCAAAAGTCGAAAAAACGGCAAAATCTAGCGTATTACAGCCTTTTGAGAGAAAGGTTGAAAAAAAAACATTTTTCGCTTTTAAAAGAGAATTATGATGATTTTAACATTAATTCGGGTAATTATAATGATTTCCATAATTCCTTTATTATTAACAATAATGATGATTATAATAATGACAATAATAACAATGACAATAATAAAATGACAATTATAATGATAATTTTGATAATTACTGTAGTAATAGCAATAACTAACTCTATTCTAATATTTTTAACACTAATAATAACAATAGAAATAATAATATTATAATTGTTATTATAATGAGTATTATTATCATTATTATTTCTAAAATTATCATTATTGTTATTATCAATATAAAAATAGTTGTAATGATGAAAATGACAGTAATAATTAGCATTATAATCATTATAACTGCAATAATGATAATGATACTCATGACGATAATGACTATAATGATGATAATCATAAGAATAATGACAATAATGATGATAAGGATATTAATAATCATTTATATTTATATTGAAATAAAAGCTAAAACAATAAAATCCCAAAAGTCGTATAAACGGCAAAATCTATCATATGATTTTGATGATAACTCCTTTAAGAAAGATGACAATAATGATGATAATA
>NW_027217925.1:0-5000 GCF_042767895.1 Penaeus vannamei | reverse complement strand
GAGCTTGGGATTTGAGGTAGGTAGGGTTAGTGGGAGGTCGGTTGGGGTAGGTTGGGTTAGGGGGAGGTGGGTTGAGCTTGGGATTTGAGGTAGGTAGGGTTAGTGGGAGGTGGGTTGGGGTAGGTTGGGTTAGGGGGGGGTGGGTTGGTCTTGGGATTTGAGGGAGGTAGGGTTAGTGGGAGGTGGGTTGGGGTAGGTTGGGTTAGGGGGAGGTGGGTTGAGCTTGGGATTTGAGGTAGGTAGGGTTAGTGGGAGGTGGGTTGGGGTAGGTTGGGTTAGGGGGAGGTGGGTTGAGCTTGGGATTTGAGGTAGGTAGGGTTAGTGGGAGGTGGGTTGGGGTAGGTTGGGTTAGGGGGAGGTGGGTTGAGCTTGGGATTTGAGGTAGGTAGGGTTAGTGGGAGGTGGGTTGGGGTAGGTTGGGTTAGGGGGAGGTGGGTTGAGCTTGGGATTTGAGGTAGGTAGGGTTAGTGGGAGGTGGGTTGGGGTAGGTTGGGTTAGGGGGAGGTGGGTTGAGCTTGGGATTTGAGGTAGGTAGGGTTAGTGGGAGGTGGGTTGGGGTAGGTTGGGTTAGGGGGAGGTGGGTTGAGCTTGGGATTTGAGGTAGGTAGGGTTAGTGGGAGGTGGGTTGGGGTAGGTTGGGTTAGGGGGAGGTGGGTTGAGCTTGGGATTTGAGGTAGGTAGGGTTAGTGGGAGGTGGGTTGGGGTAGGTTGGGTTAGGGGGAGGTGGGTTGAGCTTGGGATTTGAGGTAGGTAGGGTTAGTGGGAGGTGGGTTGGGGTAGGTTGGGTTAGGGGGAGGTGGGTTGAGCTTGGGATTTGAGGTAGGTAGGGTTAGTGGGAGGTGGGTTGGGGTAGGTTGGGTTAGTGGGAGGTGGGTTGGGATGGGGTTGAGGTAGGTAGGGTTAGTGGGAGGTGGGTTGGGGTAGGTTGGGTTAGGGGGAGGTGGGTTGAGCTTGGGATTTGAGGTAGGTAGGGTTAGTGGGAGGTGGGTTGGGGTAGGTTGGGTTAGTGGGAGGTGGGTTGAGCTTGGGATTTGAGGTAGGTAGGGTTAGTGGGAGGTGGGTTGGGGTAGGTTGGGTTAGGGGGAGGTGGGTTGAGCTTGGGATTTGAGGTAGGTAGGGTTAGTGGGAGGTGGGTTGGGGTAGGTTGGGTTAGGGGGAGGTGGGTTGAGCTTGGGATTTGAGGTAGGTAGGGTTAGTGGGAGGTGGGTTGGGGTAGGTTGGGTTAGGGGGAGGTGGGTTGAGCTTGGGATTTGAGGTAGGTAGGGTTAGTGGGAGGTGGGTTGGGGTAGGTTGGGTTAGGGGGAGGTGGGTTGAGCTTGGGATTTGAGGTAGGTAGGGTTAGTGGGAGGTGGGTTGGGGTAGGTTGGGTTAGGGGGAGGTGGGTTGGGATGGGGTTGAGGTAGGTAGGGTTAGGGGGAGGTGGGTTGGGGTAGGTTGGGTTAGGGGGAGGTGGGTTGAGCTTGGGATTTGAGGTAGGTAGGGTTAGTGGGAGGTGGGTTGGGGTAGGTTGGGTTAGGGGGAGGTGGGTTGATTTGGGTTGAGTTCTTGGATGGATGGAAGTTCCAATAAGTAAGAGAGTAGTTCGAGATTTTTTGTGGTTAGGTGAGCGAGGCAGGAATCCGTTTTGGCGAGACTTGGTTCTGTTTCGGCGACTGCAGCCGTAAAACGCATCGATAATTTTACCACATTATTGAGATATGATCATAATCACATTAAACCAGAACGATTTATATCCCAGTTCAGTTAAACAAACATGAACTCTCCCTTACGTCCACGCTGTCCAGAGACACGTAGCCCTCTAGCGACCCTGTCCCGTAGTGTAGCACAAAGTCGCTACCGTTCGCTACGTACGTCGAGGAGGCTCCGTGGTCGTACTGGTTGTGGAATTCTGGAAGTCAAAGTGCGTTTGAATCTTGGAGCCAGAATTTTCTGTTTTGGTTTTGATGGTTTGTAATGCATCCTTTGATAAGTGTATTTGTAGCGTTTTCTTCTGATGAATTTTATGTATGTTATCATGAAATTTCGCTGCGTTGCCATAAATCACATCTATTTTTTTTCTTTTTTTATTATTCTTTACGAGTGACTATGGTTTTATTAGAAAGAAAAATGCACAGAATAACCCTGCAAAGCATCACATAATACTTTCTATTTTCTTTCTTTTTTTTATTATTATTTTTTTTTTTTTGTAGAAGTGATTATCGTTTTATTAGAAAGAAAAATGTAAAAAAAAAAATAAATAAATAAATAAATAAAACGCAATCACATTTATTTCTTTTTTTTTCAGGTGACTATGGTTTTATTACAAAGAAAAATGTGCAAAACAACCCCGCAGCAAACCACAGAGAAAAGCACAGAATAAACCAAAAGTTCCTCAAAGATCCTTTCAAAGAATATCTCGAACTCACGACACGCAACGTTGACGACGGAGCAGTCCTTGGAGGGCACCCACAGGTTGGACGACCCGGTATCGAAGACCACCTTGAAGTACTGCAGGGGAGAGCCCACTCCTATCCAGCCGTAGTACTGGGCCTGGGGAGGAGAGGGTGTCGTTGCGTTAGCTAGAAATACTTGAAGATTGGTGTCACTTGTGGAGGACATCTTTATTAATATCAAGAGGTATAATAAGAGATAGATAAGTAAAGCCGCCGATAGATTTTCGTCAAATGCTAATATTGTAATAACCAATGACCGTAGTAAACAATTCAAAATTATTGGCGTTATGCTTCTACTGTACTATTATCGTTACTACAGATACGAATGAGACTAATAAAACTAACACCTATTTTATTGCTAAAAAAAAAAAAAAAAAAAAAAAAAAAAAAAAAAAAAAAAAAAAAAAAAAAAAAAAAAAAAAATATATATATATATATATATATATATATATATATATATATATATATATATATATATATATATATATATATATACTTTTCACCCTCAAACCCTTCAAAGTGACAAATACCTCAAAATCATCAGCTAAAATAGACAAAAAATCCTCCCCACGCATCAGCATCCTATCAATCTGATCTCCCACTCTCACCCCGACACAGAACCTCCATTAAAACCCAGAACAACCTTCAACTTACATCTACGTAATTTTCGATATCCAAAAGGGCGTTGTGAGGATCGATCCTGCGGGTGCGGGCGGCGTGGGCGGTCCTGAGGGCGGCGAGAGAGCGAGGTGTCCCGGTCCGGTGAAGGGCAATCCTGGAAAGATATAAGGTTGTTTTTGTTGTTGCTGTTGGGGTTGTGAGGACTTCTTCGCTACTGTGTTATTTTTGTTATCGTCATTTCTTTATTATTGCTTTATTTCATATATTCATTGGTTCATAGATTCATTATTATTGTTGATAGTAATAGTAGGAGCAAAACAAGAACATCAGTTGTAGCTGAAGTATCATTGTTGTTGCCATCATTGTTAATACTCTTATTGTTATAATTATTATTGTTGTTGTTGCTGTTGTCATTATTATCACTATTATTATTGTCATTATTATTGTTATTATCATTGTCATTATTATTGTTATTATCATTATTATTATTATTATTATTATTATTATTATTATTATTATTATTATTGTTATCATTATTATTATTATTATTATTATTATTATCATTATTATTATTATTATCATTATTATTATTATTATTATCATCATCATCATCATCATTATTGTCATCTTCATTATTATTACTATTATCATTATCATTGTTGTTATTATTATTACTATTATTATTATTATTATCATAAGTTGCTTTTCAGTTATTCTTTTAATCATTTGCCTTTGTTCTCAAACTTTTTCCAAAAATTCTTCATTCTTTACCATGTCTGTCCAGGGTATCTTCATCCTCCTTCGCAAGCACATTCCCATTGATTCCATTCTCTTCTTCATCGCCCTACTGATAGTAATTGTCTCGCTGCCACAAAATAAAATTGACCAAATATATTTCAAAAAACGTTTTTTTGTTTCGATCGATATATTTCTATTTGTTAAGATGCTCTTCTTTCCCATAAATTTTCTCTTTGCAATTGCGATTCTGCGTTTTATTCTTTATCACTTTATTCACTAGTTAGAGTGCTCCCTGAATACTCGAACTCATGTTTATGTTTAAACCTCTTTTTTCACTTTCTAATTTTATTTTTTTAAGCATTTCTTGAAGATCTTGTTCATCATCCGCTATTAAGACTATCGTTAGCATATCTGATATCAGACATAGATTGAACATTTACTTTAAAGTTTCCTTCGTTGTTAAATTTTCTCATAATCAGCTCAGCATTTAAGCATTTAATTAATTTAATTAAGCATTTAAGCATTTTATTTATAAATCGGGAGACAAAACGCATCCCTGACGGTCTCCTCGGCTGATATTCGTCCAGTCGCCGAGTTCACCATCTAATGAAACAGCTGCTTCCCGTTCACAATATAGATTTTGTTTAGTAATTTTAAGTCTTTATCATCTAGATCTAGTTGTTGTAAGACGTTCATAATTTCTTGATGTTTTACTCTTATCAAACGCTTTCTCATAGTCTCTAAATATCACATACAAGTTCTTTTGCATTTCTATTACTCTTTCAGCTAATGTTCTCATGACGAATATTGCGTTCCGCGTTCCCTTGTTCTTCTTAAATCCAGACTGACTCCAAGAGACTCCTGACATTTTTTTTTCTTAAATCTGTTCATAATTACGCGTAGGATTACCTTGGTGATGTGACTTATAAGGCTTATTAGTCTGTAATTGCTACAGTCTAAGAGGTCTCCTTTCTTGGGTATAGTTATAAAAACAGATTCTTTCCTTTGTCTCGCTATGATTCCACTATTATAGATTTTATTGGCAGGATTTAATATCTTCTCTGCTCCAAGATCTTTGCATGCTTCTATCATTTCTTTTGAGAGCTTATCATTTCCAATAGCTTTGCCGTTTTTCATGGATTTAATAGGGTTTTTTTCAGATGTTATTATGTTTTTTCCTTTAATTGTGTATTGAGATTTGATGTTTAT
>NW_027217924.1:7500-14177 GCF_042767895.1 Penaeus vannamei | reverse complement strand
TATAACAGCTTTGGTTGGTGAAAAAGCCAAGTCTAGCAGCAGCAACAACAGCCGCAGCAGTAGTTACAGCAGTATGGTTATAGTAACAGTATTAGTTCTAGCAGTAGCAGCAGAATTAGTAGTATAGTAGTAGTAGTAGTCATAGCAGATGTAGAAATATAGTAATGATAGTCGTTGTAATATTAGTTCTAGTCGTCATGGTAGCATAAAATTTTCCAATCATAAAATATTTGATTCTTGTAACCTGAAGTCACATTTATGATAACAATACACCATAAGAAGTATTCCTTCCCATTGCATGTTCAGTAGCACTGTGGGAATCTAATAAAATTGTTTAAAGACCTATAAAGCTAATTCATGCCGCTGTAGAGACAAATTGACGACCAATATTTCGTATCTTTTCCCCGTTGGATGTTGGGGTCATTCTTATTTATGCATTGATTTGTATGTAAGGTAAGTGTATTTCTTTCAATATTTTGTAGTTCGTTTCCCCCTTTCTTTTCATTCATTGTTTACAGTGATGCAGAACTTTGGCTAGTATGCAAGATTTATGCTTATTTTTTTAAAGATCTTGAGATTTGGAAAAAATATATGCACGTTTACCTTCCTCGCCGTTATCTTATGTTCCCTTTCGATGCCAGTTATTCTCCCTTCCTCTTTCTCCTTATCTGTTATCACTGTCTCCGCACTCTTCTTGCCTCTCACCCAGGTTGGCCCGATGTTGTGCTCTTGGGGCTAAACCACAACTGCGCGATTTTCCTCCTCTTCCCTCCATGATGCTTCATCCTGGCACTCCTTCCCTCCCTCCCTCCCTCCCTCCCTCCCTCCCTCCCTCCCTCCCTCCCTCCCTCCCTCCCTCCCTCCCTCCCTCCCTCCTTCCCTTCCTCTCTCCCTCCCTCTCTTCCTTCCTCTCTCCCTCCCTCTCTCCCTCTCGCCTTTCTTTTCTTCGTCTCTTCGTCCGTCTCTTCCTCCCTCTTTCCCTCTCTCCATTTCTTTACCTCCCTCCCTCTCTCCCTGCTTGCTTCCCTCCGTTCGCCCCCCCCCCACCCTTACATTCCCTCCTCCCTTCCTCGTAAGACAAAACTTTTAACCCGGTTCCCTCCTTATACCGGACTGGGTTTTGACTAGTCCATACTTATCAGGCTTATTACCTCCCTCTCTGTTTATCCTCTCCTCTCGCCTGCTTCCCTCTCCGTATCTCTTCTTCCCTTTGCTGTCTATGTCTATCCTCTGTTCTTCTTTTCCATCCTCTTCCTCTCCCTCTCCTTTCTCCTCTCCTTACCTTCCCGCTCATTCCTTTCCTCTCCTCTCCTCCTCTCTTTTCTTCTCCTGCCTTCCTTCCTCTCCCCTCCTCCCTTCTCCTCCCCTCTCCTCTTATTTACTTTACCCCTCTCTTACCCCCTTCTCTCCGACTCCCTTCACCCCTTTCCCTCTCTCCTTCCCCCTTCTCCTCTCTCACCCCTTTCCCCCTCTCCTCCCCTTTCCCTCTCTCCTCCCCCTTCCCCTCTCTCCTCTCCCTTCCCCTCTCTCCTCCCCCTCCCCTCTTTCCTCCCCCCCCCTCTCTCCTTTCCTTCCGCCTTACCCTTCCCCTATCTCCTCCCCCTCCCCTCTCTCCTCCCCCTTCCCTCTCTCCTCCCCCTCCCCTCTCTCCTCCCCTCCCCTCTCTCCTTTTCCTTCCGCCTTCCCCTTCCCCTCTCTCCTCCCCCTTCCCCTCTCCTCCCCCCTCTCCCCCACACGCCTCTGAAGCCCCTGTGATTGAGCCGGGCACGTGTCTCCTCCCCGCAGGGCATCACGCTGAAGATGAACGAGGAGGGCCGCTGCATCGTGGCTCGCATCATGCACGGCGGGATGATCCACCGCCAGGCGACGCTGCACGTGGGCGACGAGATCAGGGAAATCAACGGGATGCCCGTGGCCAATCAGAGCGTCGACATCCTCCAGAAGATGCTGGTGAGGGAATCCTCGCGCTGTTCTTGGGCGTTTGTGTCCGGCTGTGGGGAGGGGTGTGCGTGGCGCGGCCTGAGGGAGAGCGTGGATGAGTGAGGGAGGGAGGGCGGGACGGGGAAAGAGAGAGAGAGAGTGAGTGAGTGAGTGAGTGAGTGAGTGAGTGAGTGAGTGAGTGATTGAGTGATGATGTGTGATAGTGAGGGAGTCAATGCTGGGTTATATGTGGATGTTTATCAGATAGAAAAAAATGAGTGTATGGTTGCTGCGTGTGTGAAAGGGAGAGCGTACATGCTTAGTATGTATGTTCATGTCTTTGTGAGTCTCGTATAGCTGCCACAACTCCCCGGACGTGACTGGAACCTAGTTAATAATAATAATGTGTGACTGCTTGGGTTTGTATGAATGCATATGCCCTTTTGACGTGTGTTCTTGTGTGTATTTACTTTCGTGGTTAAGTTAAGGCGGAGGAGTTAGCCTATTGATGCGCGAGTCATTTCAACGGAGAATGAACAGAGAGACGCATTACTGAAATGAAATTCTGAGTGCTTCAATTATAACACGATATGAACAACAAGTGGCTTCGGAGTGACGCACATTATATATTGCATTATCAATATTAGTAATCAGTTCACATCAGTGTTTTTTTTTCACTGGTGACACTGACATTTATGATAATAATAAAGGCGGTAATAACAATACAGAACAATAGTAGTTCGAATAAAACGTAAAAGAGATCATATTGCTTTGGCGACTGAAAATGAAACCACAACAGGTTCCTTTAACATTAAAGCGGCCAGTCACAAAGTACGTAAGGGCCACAATAGCCTTCATTATGTCCTCCGCGCCGCTCTTTTGGCTCTCGCCCCGACCCCGAGAGCCAACTCCGTGCCTTTCACCGCGCGAGGACACGACCGAGGCCCATCACGGGGGGGGGGGGGGATTTCTGTGATTGCGCCCTTGGGAGTGTTCTGTGAATGGTGTGTTGCGGATGTTCTTTTAAGTGTTCTTCTGTGAATAGGTGTTTTGTGTGTGTTCACGGAGTGTTCTTCTTTGGTGTTTTGTGTGTGTTCTTCTGTGAATGATGTTTTATGTGTGTTCACTGAGTGTTCTTCTGTGAATAATGTTTTATGTGTGCTCTTTTAAGAGTAATCTTCTGTGAATTTTTTTTTTTTTTGTATGTGTATTGTTGTTGTTGTTCTTTTAAGTGTTCTTCTGTGAATGGTGTTCTGTGAGTTCTTTTGAAAGTGTTCTTCTGTGAATGGCGCTTTAGGTGTGTTCTGTGTGAGTGATGTTTTGTTAGGGTTCTCTGTGAATGTCCTGTTAGGAGTGTTCTTTTTGGGGTGTTGTTATGTGAATGTGTTCTTTGTTCTCTGTCACTGTTCTTCTGTGAGAGTTCTTTTGTAAAGGCTTCTTTCTGAAAAGTATTCTGTGAGTGTTTCCTATGAATGTTCTTGTGTGTGCTTCTGTGAATGGTGTTTTGTGTGTTCTCTGAATACTCTTCTGTGTCCTTCTCTGAATGATGTTTTGTGATTGTTCTCTGGGAATGTTCTTTTGGAAGTGTTCTGTGAATTATCTTTGCGGTTGTGCCTTCGAAGTATTTTTGTCTAAATGGTGTTTTGCGAGTGTTCTTTGCTAATGTTCTTATGGGAGTGTTCATCTATGGATGTTCTGTAAAGGATGTTTGGGGTATGTTCTCTATGAATGTTTTTGTTCAGTGACTTTCGGAAATGTTCGTTGGGGAGTATTTTTTAGAGATTTTTTTTTATCTTGTTCAAGAGTTTTTCCCCATTTTGGAATGTTCTTTTTGTGAACATTTAGGGCGAGTGTTCCCTTTGTGAGTATCTCGTGCGAATGATGCTTTGTAGACATTCCTTGCGGATTTAGGGTGTGATTCAGTGAGTGTTATTCTGTGAACGTTCTTCGTGAATGTTCTCTCGAGGCAGTTCTTGAGGGGGCGGGGAGGGGGGGGGGGAATTTAGAGGGCAAATGTTGTATGTGATTCCCCCGTGTCCTGTTTGTATTGCTTGCTTGCTTGTGGTCGGGTCTCATCTGGTCGTGTGGGCGACGGGAAACCGCCCGGATTTGCGGATTCGAGCTTCTTTGCTGGAATCGATGGGAATGCTTTGCTTGTTTTGGAGGGAGGGAGGGAGGGAGGGAGGGAAGAAAGGAGGGAGGATGAGAGGGAAGGTGAGTGGGTGAGAAAGAGGAAGAGAGGAAGGGAGGGAAGGAAGAAAGGAGGGATAGAGGATGGGTGGGAAGGTGGGTGGGTGAGAAAGAGGAAGAGAGGAAGGGAGGGAAGAAAGGAGAGAGGGAGGGAGGATGGGTGGGAAGGTGGGTGGGGGAAAAGAAGGAGGAAGGGAGGGAAGAAAAGGGGGAGAGAGGGAGGGAGGATGGGTGGGAAGGTGGGTGGGTGAGAAAGAGGAAGAGAGGGAGGGAGGAAAATAGGGAAGAAGAGAAAAGGAGGTAAGGAAGGAGGGAGTGAAAATAGGAAGAAAGGCAGGGGTAAGTAAGGAGAGAGGGAAGAGAGAAGAGAGAATGAAAAGGAGAATAAGTAAAAGGAAGAGAAAAAGTTATACAGAGTGGAAGCCTGATAAAACGTGTGATTGGGTGCATGCATACGTGGGGATGTAACAGGGTACCCATTCTTTCAGGGAATACCTGGAAATTTGTTTCTCTTTTTCCTATCAGAAAAAGTCAGGGAATTTGGGATAGAAAAAAAATAGATAAATCAGGGAACAAGTCTGAATTGGATTGAAAAATTCCCAGAAAGTGAAACGCTGCCACACACGCTAACGCAAACACCATATATATATATATATATATATATATATATATATATATATATATATATATATATATATATATATATATACATATGTATATACATATGTATGTATGTATGAATGATTTATGATACATATATAGTATATGGTGTGTGTGTGTGTGTGTGTGTGTGTGTGTGTGTGTGTGTGTGTGTGTGTGTGTGTGTGTGTGTGTGTGTGTGTGTGTGTGTGTGTGTGTGGTACCTTATGGACCGAGGGCTTGCAATGAATATGTTATGTCCGAGGAAAATCGAAATGATCATGCTGGGAAAATCTATTTCAGGGGAAACTATTTATGTATTCCTGCGAGTGGGAACCTTGGATTGCGATGTTTCCGAAAGAAGTACTTTTTCCTTTCCCCTGTTGCTGTGTGTGTGTGTGGGTGTTTGTGTCTGTGCTGTGCCTATGATCATGGCAGTGTGCATGTGCCTTTGTGTCTGTACGTATGTAGTTGTGTGTGTCTGTGCGTTTGTACATGTGTATCGATCCCGGTTTCGTTGTGCGTGTGCGTGTGCGTGTCCGTGCGTCGTGTGTGCTCTTGGGACCTCGTGACTATCCTAGGGACTCCGGGACTGCACGTGAAGGGACTCGGGCGATCAGCGAGGTGACGGCTTCCCCGAGATGGGATATGATAAGACTTGCACAAAGATACGCCCTTCCCGGTATAGGGGCGCGCAAGAGCTGTCAAGGAAATGGGAGCGATATTATCACCGCAAAGGGGAAGGGCGGAAGGGAAGGGGGACAGCCTCTCGCAGAAAAAGGGGAGAACCGGCTCATACGCTCTACGTAGCGGGAGAATCCAAACGCCTGTGGGAACTGAACATATAATTGAATTCCTCGCGGGGAGCGATAGGGGGTCAAATACCGCCGAGCGAGGATGTGGCGGAAAGGCTGCGGTCTCTGGAATGCAATTGTGTCGCAAGGCAAACAAAAGAAGCCGAGGGCGCCGCGAAACCAGCGCCGGGTTTGCCGGGGCGGGAGGGCGGGCGGCGGGCGGGGGCCGGATGCCGCGAAAGAGCCGTGGCGAGTGATTGGGTCTCGTTAGGCGCTTCGGAGCTGTTATTGCGGGTGATTGGCTGTCGTTGAGGCAAGGGCGCGAGGGCGGCTTGTTATTGCAAGTTCAGGCGAGGGCGAGTGATTGGGCCTCGTTAGGGAGATGCGCTGAAGAAGAATTGCTTGTGGCTGGCCGTCGGCGAGATGGGGGCGTTAACGAGCTGTTCTGGCGAGTGATTAAGTTTCAATGGGGGTTAAGATTTGTTGCGGCAGTGGGTGAGTTTCAGATTAGGCCTTGTTGGGTGGCTGCGTTAACGAGTAGTGATGATGAGTGAATCGGAAGGATAGATGTGGTCGAGTCGTTAGTGTGAGTGATTAAAGATATGGTGTGAGACGAGGCGAGTGATTAGATCTCGTTAGGTTGGATGCCCCTAAAGTGTAGTTATTGCGAGTAATTGGGTGTCGTTTGGTAGCCGCGTGAACTGCTTTTTTTATTGCGTGTGACTAGTTCTCCTAAGGCATAAATGCGTTAAATGTTTTCTTGTATCAAGGGCTAAGGGGGTAAGATGAATTAGAGTAGATGTGATGGTTTCTATGGCGAGTGATTGGGTCTCGTTAGAGTAGATGCCTTAGACTTAGTAAAAGCGACTGTGTATATATATATTTTTTTTTCTAGTTTTAGTAGATGCGTTAACGAGTGGTTTTCGAGTGACGACTGAGAAGCTTCGTTAAGCCCCAATACGTGTCACGCGTATGTTACTTCACAAAAGCTGATTCGACGGTAACAGCGGAGGTAGAAAAGAAAATTACATATTGATCTGGTTTCATCCTGAAAGTAGAATCTTGCTAGCAACTTTATTTAACAGTGTATCAGAAGAACCTTGTTATTCATTAGTATTTGTAAATGCACTATTT
>NW_027217923.1:12500-14176 GCF_042767895.1 Penaeus vannamei | reverse complement strand
AAAAATCGAGATTTATACCACTAATGCTGTCAGTGCAGGTCAAGAAACAGCTAAGAAAGAATAAAAGAATAGAAGGTCTGCCATTTACGAAAGAAATCCATTCCAGAGCCTACAAATAGCAGTAAAATACATATAGACATATAGCAATACATATAGACATCCACTGACATACACATATATGCCAGTGGATGTATTATGAAGCGAGAGACAGACAGAGAACGAAAAAAGTCAGCAGGATTATAATGTAATATTCATCCCTGCAAAGACCATTTTTCCTCCCGCGCGTGTAAAATAGTCGTAAGTTATTCAAGAATCTGAATTACGTATGTCGTTCTTCGTGAATTATTGCGCGTTAGAACATATGAGCATAATGTAAAGAATCTAAAAAAAAATAAGAAAGTCAGATTAGGGGAGGGAGAAGACACTAAAGACTAGGATAAGAAAATCAAGGACATTTAGACAGTCCATTATGGGATAAAGAGGATGTATTGTATGGCTATGGTAGATATGTAAGGGTAATAATGATAACAATAATTGTATATTTTTATAATCATAATTCTTCAGAAATCTCTCATCACGATCATCATTATCATTATGGTTTTTGTTGTGGTTGCTGTAATCACCATCATTATTAGTGTCATTATCATCGTTATTGTTACTGTTATTGTCCTCTTGATTATCACAACAGTATTATTACCATAAACATCATGAGTATTCTTATCGTTATTATTCCAAGATGGTCTGCGATGCTGCATCTCGTCTTTTCCTTGTCCTTCTTAATTTTGAACCGTATGCTTTTATTTTTTTCGTATTTTCTGGTTTTATTCCTACCACAGTTTAGCTTATTATAAGTCAATAAGGAGTCATTTTAATCAATGAACGTTTAGTTGTTTTTTTATCCATTATGGCATCTAAATGATTCTGTAAGCGTTTTGGTTCTCGATTTTTCTACGTCTTTATTTAGAAGTTAAGGGGAAACATTTTGTATTTTTTTTCTTCTAATTACAGTATGTTGGTTTTTTTCTATTTTCTTAAGCTTTTCCTTTATTCATTACTCATTACAAATGTGTGCCTCTGACGTCTCTAAGGTAAATATCGCTTTTTTTAAATAAAGGTCGTCAGGAAATCAGCAAAGGTGTTCTGCTCAACCCCAGGAGCTGAACGTGTCTAAAAATAATAATAATAATAATAATAATAAAAAAAAAAATGAAAAATAAAACAGTATAATTAAATAATTTGATATTTTGGGGGTTACTCGTGAACTTGGCTGGTGCTCTGTTAGTTTTCCTTTTTTGTTTTGTTTTAGTGTCACCAGATTTGGGTTCTTATGCTGACTTATTCAGGTTTAGGGATCTTTTAAATCTTCAGTTGTGGCGCCAGACTGGTTTTCCCTTTGGTTTTACTGGTAAGCTTTTAGCCAGGCTTTCCTCCTCCTGCCTCTCCTTCACCTACTTCAGGAGGTTAATCTGCCGTCGCACCTTCGTTGTATCCTTCTTGACTCTGTTCATATGAACTCTCGAGGCTTTGGTTTAGTTTTGTTAGCTGCTTTACGCGCCTTCAGCACATTCTCCTTTACATTTTGTATTTCAACGTTTGACGTTTTTATTTTCAAAACGTTTTTATTTAAAAAACTTTCCAAATTTTAACGTTTTTATGTCATTTTACAGAAAGGCTAA
>NW_027217923.1:0-2500 GCF_042767895.1 Penaeus vannamei | reverse complement strand
TCTCTCTGACTCTCTCTCTCTCTTTCTCTCTCTGACTCACTCACTCACTCTCTCTTTCCCTCTCATTCTCTCTCTCTCTCTCTTTCTCTCTCTGACTCACTCACTCACTCACTCTGTGTGTATGTGTGTGTGTGTGTGTGTGTGTGTGTGTGTGTGTGTCTGTCTGTCTCTCTCTGACTCACTCACTCGCTCTTTCTCTGTGTGTGTGTGTGTGTGTGTGTGTGTGTGTGTGTGTGTGTGTGTGTGTCTGTCTGTCTCTCTCTCTCTGACTCACTCACTAACTCTCTCTTTCTCTCTATCTATCTATCTATCAATCTCACTCTGTCTAAAATTATTAGCAATGGAGTTATCGTGTCCTTTTATTTTAATCTTTTATAAAGATGTATCTTATCGACTTGAAATAACTTCGCCCTCTGTTCTTCTGAACCTACACACATGACACTCATATCCCCCTCCATCCCAAGTGTACCTTTAAGCATTAAACTTTAGACCTCATTCAACATCATTATTTGCATTAAGTTGCATTACATTCAGCATCAGCCTTTCGCACTCTTTTCCCCGAACCGAGTTTCATTTCCCAGCCCTATTTTCGTGCGCCGGACCACTTACAGGAGGTACGTCGAGCGAAGGTCATTTTGCATATCCATGCTATGGAAATTAATTTTCTGGCGTTGAGCTTCACAGAAAGTAATTAACTTTATTTCTGGAATTCGCTCGCTTTTCGCCGAGTTCCTGCTACAGGCGTTTGCATCTCATTATGTGATTTCGACAGAAACGCACATCCGGGCGTACATACGTCAACGTTCACATGTGCACACACTCCACTATAGGTACGTACAAAATAGAAACGTATACGCGCTTGTACACGAGCGGGATGATAAGCACACATACATACACATGCAAATTTAAATACAGACAAACATATGTATATACATATATTCATACTTTTAAATACATATAAATATCCATCTGTCCTTCTATGTATCTATCTATCTATCTATCTATCTATCTATATGTACACACACACACACACACACACACACACACACACACACACACACACACACACACACATATATATATATATATATATATATATATATATATATATATATATATATATATATATATACATATACATATATTTATTGTACAAAGATAGATAGATAGATAGATAGATGCTTAGCTGGATGGATGGATGGACAGATGGATAGATGAATAGATAGCTAGATACTGTGTTGATACTATCGTAGAAAACCAACAATACTCAAACTAGTTTGTGCACTGTGTGCACGCACACACACATGTATATATATATATATATATATATATATATATATATATATATATATATGTATATATATATATACATATATATATACATATATATACATATAGATACAGCTAAGAAAGAATGAATAAAAGAAAGTCCGCTAATTACGCAAGAAAAACATGTTAGCCGACGTTTTAAATTTATCAAGAGACGAAGAAGTTACAATCTCTGAAGGCAATCTATTCCAATGTCTACAAATAGCAGTAAAAAAGCATCTAGAAAACTGACTTGTAGACGATCGACTTACATCAAATGTCATTGAATTGAGGGTCATAGAACTTCTGGTAATTCTTGCAGGTTGATAAAAATCATGTAAAACCTTATAGAGGGGATGTGAATTATCGGTAACAGTCTTGTATAAAACTGAAAGAGCCCAAATAACTCTACGATGTCCAATGCCCAAATTTAAGTCAGACAGGAGAAATTTAATGGAATTAAAAGAACGATCAAGCAGTCTTAAGTGTGAGTCTGCAGCGGATAACCACACAGAAGAACAAAACTCAAAATGAGGCAGAATAAAAGAAAAGAAGCACCTACGTGTAATGTTGTCATCTTCATAGATTTTCTTGCACTTGCGAATGATGCCTAACTTTGATGAAATTGCCCGGGCCATATTCCTAACATGCAATTCAAATGTAAGCTTTGAATCAAAGGTTACACCTAAGAGCTTCAAGTTATCTACCGAAGTGATTAAGACTCCATTAATCAGCAAACTTGGATGCTGAGGCAACTGCGTTCGAGACCGACTCACAATCACAAGTAGGAATTAATTTCATGCCCCACCGAGAGCACCATGATTGAATCATCATCATGTCTACAGTGAGACTGTCAGCTACTATTTGCCTAGTTGCCGGAGAAGGAATATCAGCATAGAGAGAAGTATCATCAGCATATGCCAACATTTTATTAGTAATGCCAGACCACATATCGCTTGTATACAAGATAAAGAGCAAAGGGCCAAGAACACTACCCTCAGGAACCCCAGAAGATACATGAGAATACGAGCTGAAACTACCATCAACATAAACACGCTGCTGCCTACCAGTTAAAAAATCAGTTAAAATACTTAAAACTTTACCACCTACACCAAGAGACTGTAACTTAAAAATTAAACCCTTGTGATTAACAGTGTCAAAAACTGCACTAAAATCCAGCAGGGCAAGTCTT
>NW_027217921.1:0-2500 GCF_042767895.1 Penaeus vannamei | reverse complement strand
TGCAGCGATGGTCCTTCGCGCCCTGGGGTCGACGGCGACCTCTCGAGGGCGAGCGTTGACGCCCTCTACCTGGCCTCTCCATACACAGGGCCTTTGTCTGTGATTTCTTTACATTATTCCCGTTTTTCTTTGCCTTCGGAACCTGACACTGCATATGGCTGACATTCACTTCACAACGTCATTTCTTTTCACTGTTTCTGTCGCTACTTTCTTTTCTTTGAACCTTCATTCTTATACTTTCTCCTAATTAAATATTTGATATTTTTTATTATCTTTCGATAATTTCCCTCGTTATTATTATGTCTTTTTTACTCAGATTCCTCCTTTTGTAAATCCTTGGCGAAAATTGTTCCAGTTATAATCTACCACCTCTTCTCCCTTCCCGCTTTCGTGCTTTCCTCTCCCCTCTTCTCCTCTTCCCCCCTTTCTTTTCCCATACTTACCTTCCCCTCCCTCCGCAGTCGCTGCTTCTTTCCCATCTCATCTCCCCTTCCTTTACCACCTTCCCCTCACCTCTCCCCTTACCCCCTTCCACTTCTATCTCCCCTCGTCCTCCCCTCTATTCTTCCTTCTCTCCCCTCTGTCCCTTACTCTTACCACCTTCTCCTTCTATCTCCCCTCTATCCTTCCTTTTCTCCCCTCTGTCCCTCTCTGTCCCCTTCTATCTCCCCTTTATCCTCCCTTCTCTCCCCTCTGTCCCGAACTCCCTTGCTCGCGGCGATATGTCTCGTTCCACTACTATTTTCTCTGGAGGTTTCAGGCTTCCTTTCCCAGCGGCGAAGACTCGACGAAGACGAATGCGAAAGGAGATGGAAACACCCGTAAAGATGGGAACAAATCCTTACAATAATGATCATTATCATTATTGTTATCACTATTATGACTTCCTTGTGTTTTTTATCATTCCTATCATCATTGTTATTATTGTGGTTGTTATTATCATTTTCATTATTATCCTTATCAAACTGATAATCATGATAAGGATAATAAAGATAATCATAATGATATTAGTAATAGAAATAATAATAATCATTATTATCATTACTTTTGTTGTTACTATTATTATCATTATTAATATTAACATGATGACGATTATTATTATAATCATTATCATCATCCTTATTATCATTATCATTACTATTACCCTTATCAGTATTATTATTATTATTTTCAATGCCATTATTTGTATCAATATTATTGTAGCTGCTATTATCGTTATAATAATGATTATTAATTCGATTAACATTAAAGTTATTATCATTTTTGTTTTTGTTATTGGTTTTATTGTTATCATTATTTTCATTATTATTAGTAGTATGCTTCTCATCACCATAAGTATGATCAATATCACTTTTATCAATATCATTGTTATCATAATAATAATCATTATTATTATTATCATTAATATCATTGTTGTTATTGCTGATAATAAATGATAAATAATATAATGATAATCAAATGATAATGATAGTAATATCATTATCATTTTATTATCATTATCATTACTGTTACTATTGTTATTGTTGTTATTGTTATTATTATTGTTATCATTAATGATAATGATAAAAATGATTATGACATTGTTATTATTATTACTTTTATTGTGATCATAGTAATCATCATTATAATTACCACTATTATTATTATCCTTCTCAGTGATGTCATTACTATTATCATTATTATTGTTATTATAATCATTATTACTACTATTATTTTTTTCATTCGTAATAAAAATTACAATGATAACAAGAATGAAAATAATTGTAGTAATAATAATATTAACTATTATTATTATCATCATCATTATCACTCTTTGCGTAATTTTTAGAATTCTTTTTATTTGTATCATTATAATAACCATCATTATCTTATAACTAATATTATTAATGTTATTACTATAAATGCTAATTATCATTATCATTATACCTATTTTCTTTACCCTTGCTATTACCATCATTATCATTGTTGTTATAATCTTTATGATGATTATTATTTTTATTATTAGCATTGTTTTTACTATCATCATCACTATCATCAAAACTACTATTACTATTATTATCATTGCTACTATTAAAATTGTTGTTATCATCATTAATAGTTTTCTTATGATTATTATCATCATCATTATTATTGTTATTACTATCATTATCATTATAATTTTCAGACTCATCGTTATTATCATCATTATCATTATTATCACCATTATTATTATCATTATCATTATTACTATTTTTATTACCATCATCTTTATCATTAGTATGATTATCATTATAACTATTTTGATCGTTATTACCGTTATCCAGATTGTTATCATTATTATCTTTATTGCATTATATCATTACTAATATTATTGTCATTATCATAGTGTTATCATTATCATTATCATTATTATCATTATTATAACTATCATTATCATCATTATTACCAGAATTATTATTATTATAATTGTTGCTATTATTATCATTGTCTCTATTATTATTATTATTATCATTACGATTTT
>NW_027217920.1:7500-14166 GCF_042767895.1 Penaeus vannamei | reverse complement strand
TATATATATATATATATATATATATATATATATATATATATATATATATATATATGTATATATATATATATATATATATATATATATATATATATATATATATATATATATATATATATATATATATATATCCTATCATTATCTTTTGAATCCTCCTCCTTGTTTCCTGTTTCAACATCCATTTAAAATTCATCTTTAAATTTCTCATTTTTCATTCTTCCATTTCCCCCCTAAAACTCCCCTATACCCCTTCCTCTGTCCCTCCTTTTACTCTAAAAAACAACCTCTCTTATGAACTATATCCTTCAACTCTCCTACCTGAACTTCATAACCCCCTCTTCCCCACAAACTATTTCCCACCCCCTCCCCCCTCCTCTTTCCTTATCCTCCCCCACCCCCGTTCTCACAGAACTCCCCCCTCCCCCCTTCTGACAGAACTCCCCCCTCCCCCTCCTCACTTCTCCCATAAACGTTTCTCCCCCTCCACTCTCCCTACCCATCAATCCTCTCCTCTTTAAATCGTACCCCATCATACACCTTCATGATTGCAGTGCCGGTGAGAGCGAGAGTGCCACGCAGAGAGGGCTAGCAACAGTGCCACCGACGGCATCATTCGAGGGAACGTGTGAACAAGCGCTTGACCTCCATTGACTGGGTCCTCTTCTGTTCTCTCACCGCGATGGAACTCGACTCTGTTTTTTTGTCTGTTTTATTTTTTGGTTTGCAACTTTGTTTGGTTTGTTTTTAGTGTTTTGTTATCATGATTTGGTTCATCTTTGCTTATTTGGTATGTTTTTATTTATGTGATTTGGTTTACCTTTAGTGTTGTGTTATTACTCTTTGGTTTATTTTTAGTTTTGTTATTATCATTTCGTTTATCTTTGGTATTTTGTTATCATGATTTGTTTTATCTTTAGCGTTTTGTTATTATTATTTGGTTTATTTCTAGTGTTTTGTTTCATGTTTTGTTTATCTTTAGTCTTATGTTATTGTTATTTGGTTTATCATTAATGCTTCGCTATCATTATTCGTTATTCTCTCTATGTAATTCACTGCTTTATTTCGTTTATCTTGTACCATGCGATTGGTATTAGTTATCTTTCGCAATTGGTGTAGTTCTGTTAATCATTATAGTATCGTTACTGACAATGATAATGTTAACGACGGTTGTTATAATAGAAGCATTAGTAACAGAGTGTTTTTAGAATGATTGATAAAGATAATAGTAGTGATGAAAGTGATGATAGTGACATTGATAATAGCATTACTACGGCTGCTGCTAATGTCAGTAATTATGATGAAGGTACTAATAATAGCAATATATTTTTTCTGTAATTATGATGATATCAGCTCTATCTAATTGATAAAAGTCCCCAAAGCACTTAGACAAAGAACAAGAACTGGAAGAAGAAGAAGAGAGAACAGAAGAAGAAGAAGAAGGTGAGAAGAGAGAGGGAAGAGAACAAGGCGAGCTAGGGGGAAGAGAAAGGAAAATAATAGGGAGAAAGCAAGAAGGAGAGGATAAGAAGGTGAAGAGGAGAGATAGTGGAAGCAGAAGGACAAGAAGAGAGATTCCATAATAAGAAGAGTGAGAAGACGAAGAAGAGGAAGAGCGAGAGAAGACGAAGAAGATCGAGAGAAGAAAAAGAAGAAGAGCAAGAGAAGACGAAGAAGAAGAAGAGCGAGAGAAGAAGAAGAAAAATAAGAGCAAGAGAAGACGAAGAAGAAGAAGAGCGAGAGAAGACGAAGAAGAAGAAGAAGAGCGAGAGAAGACGAAGAAGAAGAAGAGCGAGAGAAGACGAAGAAGAAGAAGAAGAGCGAGAGAAGACGGAGAAGAAGAAGAAGAGCGAGAGAAGACGAAGAAGAAGAAGAGCGAGAGAAGACGAAGAAGAAGAAGAAGACAAAGAAGAAGAAGAAGAGCGAGAGAAGACGAAGAAGAAGAGCGAGAGAAGACGAAGAAGAAGAGCGAGAGAAGACGAAGAAGAAGAGCGAGAGAAGACGAAGAAGAAGAAGAAGAGCGAGAGAAGACGAAGAAGAAAAAGAGCGAAAGAAGAAGAAGAAGAAGAGCGAGAGAAGAAGAAGAAGAAGAGCGAGAGAAGACGAAGAAGAAGAGCGAGAGAAGACGAAGAAGTAGAAGAAGAACGAGAGAAGAAGAAGGAGAGCGAGAGAAGACAAAGAAGAGCGAGAGAAGACGAAGAAGAAGAGCGAGAGAAGACGAAGAAGAAGGAGAGCGAGAGAAGACGAAGAAGAAGAAGACCGAGAGAAGACGAAGAAGAAGAAGAACGAGAGAAGACGAAGAAGAAGAAGAAGAGCGTGAAAAGACGAAGAAGAAGAATAAGAGCGAGAGAAGACGAAGAAGAAGAAGAGCGAGAGCAGACGAAGAAGAAGAAGAGCGAGAGAAGACGAAGAAGAAGAAGAGCGAGAGAAGACGAAGAAGAAGAAGAGCGAGAGAAGACGAAGAAGAAGAAGAGCGAGAGAAGACGAGGAAGAAGAAGAAGAGCGAGAGAAGACGAAGAAGAAGAAGAGCGAGAGAAGACGAAGAAGAAGAAGAGCGAGAGAAGACGAGGAAGAAGAAGAAGAGCGAGAGAAGACGAAGAAGAAGAAGAGCGAGAGCAGACGAAGAAGAAGAAGAGCGAGAGAAGACGAAGAAGAAGAAGAACGAGAGAAGACGAAGAAGAAGAAGAGTGAGAGAAGACGAAGAAGAAGAAGAGCGAGAGAAGACGAAGAAGAAGAGCGAGAGAAGACGAAGAAAAAGAAGAAGAGCGAGAGAAGACGAAGAAGAAGAGCGAGAGAAGACGAAGAAGAAGAAGAAGAGCGAGAGAAGACGAAGAAGAAGAAGAGCGAAAGAAGAAGAAGAAGAAGAGCGAGAGAAGACGAAGAAGAAGAAGAGCGAGAGAAAACGTAGAAGAAGAGCGAGAGAAGACGAAGAAGTAGAAGAAGAGCGAGAGAAGACGAAGAAGTAGAAGAAGAGCGAGAGAAGACGAAGAAGTAGAAGAAGAGCGAGAGAAGACGAAGAAGAGCGAGAGAAGACGAAGAAGAAGAGCGAGAGAAGACGAAGAAAAAGGAGGGCGAGAGAAGACGAAGAAGAAGAGCGAGAAAAGACGAAGAAGAAAAAGGAGAGCAAGAAGAGACGAAGAAGAAGAAGAGCGAGAGAAAACGAAGAAGAAGAGGAGCAAGAGAAGACGAAGAAGAAAAAGAGCGAGAGAAGACGAAGAAGAAGAAGAGCGAGAGAAGACGAAGAAGAAGAAGAGTGAGAGAAGACGAAGAAGAAGAGCGAGAGAAGACGAAGAAGAAGAAGAGCGAGAGAAGACGAAGAAGAAGAAGAGCGAGAGAAGACGAAGAAGAAGAAGAGCGAGAGAAGACGAAGAAGAAGAAGAGCGAGAGAAGACGAAGAAGAAGAAGAGCGAGAGAAGACGAAGAAGAAGAAGAGCGAGAGAAGACGAAGAAGAAGAAGAGCGAGAGAAGACGGAGAAGAAGAAGAGCGAGAGAAGACGAAGAAGAAGAAGAGCGAGAGAAGACGAAGAAGAAGAAGAGCGAGAGAAGACGAAGAAGAAGAAGAGCGAGAGAAGACGAAGAATAAGAAGAGCGAGAGAAGACGAAGAAGAAGAAGTAGAAGAAGGAGAGAAGACGAAGAAGAAGAAGAGCGAGAGAAGACGAAGAAGAAGAAGAGCGAGAGAAGATGAAGAAGAAGAAGAGCGAGAGAAGACGAAGAAGAAGAGCGAAAGAAGACGAAGAAGAAGAAGAGCGAGAGAAGACGAAGAAGAAGAAGAAGAGCGAGAGAAGACGAAGAAGAAGAAGAAGAGTGAGAGAAGACGAAGAAGAAGAAGAGCGAGAGAAGACGAAGAAGAAGAAGAGCGAGAGAAGACGAAGAAGAAGAAGAGCGAGAGAAGACGAAGAAGAAGAAGAGCGAGAGAAGACGAAGAAGAAGAAGAGCGAGAGAAGAAGTAGAAGAGCGAGAGAAGACGAAGAAGAAGAAGAGCGAGAGAAGACGAAGAAGAAGAAGAGCGAGAGAAGACGAAGAAGAAGAAGGGCGAGAGAGGACGAGGAAGAAGAAAAGCGAGAGAAGACGAAGAAGAAGAAGAGCGAGAGAAGACGAAGAAGAAGAAGAGCGAGAGAAGACGAAGAAGAAGAAGAAGAGCGAGAGAAGACGAAGAAGAAGAAGAAGAGTGAGAGAAGACGAAGAAGAAGAAGAGCGAGAGAAGACGAAGAAGAAGAAGAAGAAGAAGAAGAAGAAGAGCGAGAGAAGACGAAGAAGAAGAAGAGCGAGAGAAGACGAAGAAGAAGAAGAGCGAGAGAAGAAGTAGAAGAGCGAGAGAAGACGAAGAAGAAGAAGAGCGAGAGAAGACGAAGAAGAAGAAGAGCGAGAGAAGACGAAGAAGAAGAAGGGCGAGAGAAGACGAAGAAGAAGAAAAGCGAGAGAAGACGAACAAGAAGGAGAGCGAGAGAAGACGAAGAAGAAGAGCGAGAGAAGACGAAGAAGAAGAAGAGCGAGAGAAGACGAAGAAGAAGAGCGAGAGAAGACGAAGAAGAAGAAGAGCGAGAGAAGACGAAGAAGAAGAAGAGTGAGAGAAGACGAAGAAGAAGAAGAAGAGCGAGAGGAGACGAAGAAGAAGAAGAGCGAGAGAAGACGAAGAAGAAGAAGAGCGAGAGAAGACGAAGAAGAAGAGCGAGAGAAGACGAAGAAGAAGAAGAGCGACAGAAGACGAAGAAGAAGGAGAGCGAGAGAAGACGAAGAAGAAAAAGAGCGAGAGAAGACGAAGAAGAAGAGCAAGAGAAGACGAAGAAGAAGAAGAAAAGCGAGAGAAGACGAAGAAGAAGAAGAGCGAGAGAAGACGAAGAAGAAGAAGAGCGAGAGAAGACGAAGAAGAAGAAGAGCGAGAGAAGAAGAAGAAGAGCCAGAGAAGACGAAGAAGAAGAAGAGCGAGAGAAGACGAAGAAGAAGAAGAGTGAGAGAAGACGAAGAAGGAGAAGAGCGAGAGAAGACGAAGAAGAAGAGCGAGAGAAGAAGAAGAAGAGCGAGAGAAGACGAAGAAGAAGAAGAGCGAGAGAAGACGAAGAAGAAGAGCGAGAGAAGACGAAGAAGAAGAAGAGCGAGAGAAGACGAAGAAGAAGAAGAGCGAGAGAAGACGAGGAAGAAGAAGAGCGAGAGAAGACGAAGAAGAAGAAGAGCGAGAGAAGACGAAGAAGGAGAAGAGTGAGAGAAGACGAAGAAGAAGAAGAGCGAGAGAAGACGAAGAAGAAGAAGAGCGAGAGAAGACGAAGAATAAGAAGAGCGAGAGAAGACGAAGAAGAAGAGCGAGAGAAGACGAAGAAGAAGAGCGAGAGAAGACGGAGAAGAAGAAAAGCGAGAGAAGACGAAGAAGAAGAAGAGCGAGAGAAGACGAAGAAGAAGAAGAGCGAGAGAATACGATGAAGAAGAAGAGCGAGAGAAGAGGAAGAAGAAGAAGAGCGAGAGAAGAGGAAGAAGAAGAAGAGCGAGAGAAGACGAAGAAGAAGAGCGAGAGAAGACGAAGAAGAAGAGCGAGAGAAGACGAAGAAGAAGAAGAGCGAGAGAAGACGAAGAAGAAGAAGAGCGAGAGAAGACGAAGAAGAAGAAGAGCGAGAGAAGACGAAGAAGAAGAAGAGCGAGAGAAGACGAAGAAGAAGAAGAGCGAGAGAAGACGAAGAAGAAGAGTGAGAGAAGACGAAGAAGAAGAAGAGCGAGAGAAGACGAAGAAGAAGAAGAGCGAGAGAAGACGAAGAAGAAGAAGAGCGAGAGAAGACGAAGAAGAAGAGCGAGAGAAGACGAAGAAGAAGAGCGAGAGAAGAAGAAGAAGAAGAGCGAGAGAAGACGAAGAAGAAGAAGAGCGAGAGAAGACGAAGAAGATGAAGAGCGAGAGAAGACGAAGAAGAAGAAGAGCGAGAGAAGACGAAGAAGAAGAAGAGCGAGAGAAGACGAAGAAGAAGAAGAGCGAGAGAAGACGAAGAAGAAGAAGAGCGAGAGAAGACGAAGAAGAAGAAGAGCGAGAGAAGACGAAGAAGAAGAGCGAGAGAAGACGAAGAAGAAGAGCGAGAGAAGACGAAGAAGAAGAAGAGCGAGAGAAGACGAAGAAGAAGAAGAGCGAGAGAAGACGAAGAAGAAGAGCGAGAGAAGACGAAGAAGAAGAGCGAGAGATGACGAAGAAGAAGAGCGAGAGAAGACGATGAAGAAGAAGAGCGAGAGAAGACGAAGAAGAAGAAGAAGAGCGAGAGAAGAAGAAGAAGAAGAAAAGCACGAAAGAGAAGACGAAGAAGAAGAGCGAGGGAAGACGAAGAAGAAGAAAAGCACGAAAGAGAAGGCGGAGAAGACGAAGAAAAGCACGAAAGAGAAGACGAAGAAGAAGAAGAAAAGCACGAAAGAGAAGACGGAGAAGACGAAGGCCGAGGGCGCGGGAGGAAGCGTCCCTCCGACCCCTTCGTCCTCCAAGGATCCTCTCCGTCCCTCTCAGCTCCGGCAGCCTCCTCGACCTCGGCACGGGAAGTCCTACATTACGTCTCCTGCTCTTCCATGGCCGCCCTCGGCTTTTGCTGCTTAGAGTCCAATCATTCTATTGTCCGGCCAATTGTTCAATTTTTCTCATGATTAAACGAGTCAGCATCTACATAGACATTTATTATTAGTAAGGATTGGCTTCCTTCTGTTGTGTT
>NW_027217919.1:12500-14165 GCF_042767895.1 Penaeus vannamei | reverse complement strand
TGATTCTTGAAAACACAATTTCAAAACAAAACATTTGCAATAAATTCCCCATCTGGAATTCATGAAAGTTCAGCATCGACTGGAGGACTCAAAAAAAAAAAAAAAAAAAAAAAAAAAAAAAAAAAAAAAAAAAAATACTACTGCTGCTCTTTGTCTATCTGCATCAACTATCAACTAATGAATAATTGAATTAGGCCGTTGCAACCATTGCTCTTCCCACGCATGCACCTCGGGACCCTCCCCCCCCTCCCCTTCCCTCTCTTCCTCCTCCTCTCTTCCTGTGCGTTTCCCTATCTTTCTTTCTTCTTATTTTTCCTGCGTTTCTTCTTCTCTCGCTTCTGGTCTTCCTTTTCCTTTCCACTGCTCTTCCTCTACCTTTTTCTCTGCTCCTCTTCCTCCTCTCTTATGTTTGTCCTCGCTTCCTATCTCTTCCTCTCTCTTTCTCCTCTTCATCTCTCCCAGCCTTGTCCGACTTTCTTCCTCTTTTCCTCCTCTTCTTCTTCTCCTTTTCTCGTCTTATCCTCTTAATTCTCTTCTTCTCGTCTACGTTCTTCCCCTCTTCATCCTTCTATTGTTCCCCTCTCTTCTCCTCTCCCTCGTTTATACTCTTTCTTCCCTTTTCGCCTCTCCCTCTCTTTTGTTCCATCCGTCTTCCGCTCTACGCTTTCTCTCTTTCTCTCTCATTCTCCACTTCCCTCCTCTCTTCCTTTCATTTAGCCCTCCCCTCACCCCCGTCCTGTCACCCTCTTCCTTTTTTTCCCTTTTCCTCTCTTACCTGTCTCTCGCTTCCTCTTTTTTCCCTTTTCATTCTTGTCTTTGTCTGTCTCCGTGTGCATCTGGGTGTCTGTTTCTCTTTTCACTTCCTCTCTCTCTCCCTTTCTCTCTAGGGTAAATAACAAACCAAAAATTGATTACAGGAATAAAAAAGAAAAAAAGACAAAAAGTATATGAACACACACACGCACACACACACACACACACACACACACACACACACACACACACACACACACACACACACGCACACACACACACACACACACACACACACACAGAGATACATAATCACACATTAATCATCATCGCAATCCTATTCCCAATGCAGTCTGTGTTTCAATACCTGCAACAGGGGATAGATACACTGCAGGCTAAACTGAATACACTGACAGCTGAACAACTACTATTCACAGGAAATCATCTGGAAATATAAATTCAAATGAGATTTATAATCGTGGCAGTGGGACGTGGAAAAGAGAGAGAGAGAAAGAGAGAAAAATAAATATGTTTTTGTAAATGGGGCTAACCCTAAACCCCCCATGAATATGTATGTTTTTGCGTGTTTTGAATTGGAATACTGTTTGTTGGTAATAGTGTATTAGTATTGATTCGAGTGCTGTTATTGTTGTTAGTTTTCTTGTTGCTATCACCATCCGTATTATTATTGTATTATTATCATTATTATTATTATTGTAGTTATCTCTAGCATTATTATAACTATCATTTCCATCTTTATTATTATCATCATTATCATTATTAACATTATCATCATGACGATTACTATCATTATTATTATGATCATCATTATCATTATCATGACTATCACTATCTACATTATCATTCCTTTTATCATAATCATTACTTACCTTATTTCAACACTGTTCTGAT
>NW_027217919.1:0-5000 GCF_042767895.1 Penaeus vannamei | reverse complement strand
CGTTTGATATAGTAATCTTGGACTTCTAGAACTGTATCCGTGGGTATTTTAGCAATGTTCTGACGGTTACATTGTGTTTTCTGTGGATTTATTTTCGGGCCGTTCATGTCGAAGTATTGTTTTGCTTTTCCTTGGGTCTGTTAAGCTTTTCCTATTAACCCATTTAGACTGTTAACAGAGACAGCGTGAAGAAATTGAGAGCGTATTTTTTTTTTCTTTTTTTTTTTTACAATGGACGACCCATCATTAATGGGTATAATTGATAAGACTAGGCCTAGGATGGAGCCTAATGGAACACCGAATGAAACTTTGATGATACCTTTTCATGGATTTTGACTGATTGAGTTCTCGCGGACAAGTAATTTTTGAACCAAAATATTTGTTAGTTTGTTAAGAAGTATTTCATGGTTGACGCTATCAAAGGCTTTCGATATGTCACATAAAGTGAGCCAATTTATCTAGTTATATTCTATGTTATAAATTTCATTTGTGACTTTTAGTAACGCTGTTTTAGTTGATGGTTTACTCCTAAAGCCGTTTACATTATATAGTACTGCAATGTATGTATGCTATCTGTGTCCATGTCTCAATGTAACTTGTTTCAGTTGTAAGCCCTGCATTCCACTGTCCTGTCTCAGTCATAGTCCCTCAGACATTCCATGCAGCCACCAACCCTCTCAGCCAATCACAGAGAGGGGCAGCTGAACTCGGGGAGATTGCAGGTTGCTTTCAAGTGAAACTAGTTACATTCCGATATGGAAACAGATATCATACATACATTGCAGTATTCTAGAATGCAATAGACATCAAACAATTGCAGAACAATACATTTAGATCACTTTATATATACAGAGTCGTAGCCACTTGTCTCTTTCCACTTCTATACAGATATAAAGTTATTCTCTTCCTAAAATGCTGTTATTGGTTTGAAACTATTTTCTCCATAACTTTAGATGTTACTGGGAGTATAATAATGGTTCAATAGTTATTAATTTTGCGTGTATCACCAGATTTGAAAATAGGAGTTATGATACCTTGTTTCCGAAGTGATGGATAAGCACCTGGATGTATTAATGATGACTCACAGATAGTATGCAGCTGCTGGTAGACTATCGTGTATGAAACGATGTGCAGTGCCATCAGCTCCTACGGAATTTGTCTTTCTTGAGTGTTTTATTGTTAGTGTAATTGTTTCTATTCCTACTGGCTGTGGTCTGAAAATGTTCGTTATAGGCCTTGTTTCATTTATGTTGTTGTGAGTCTACCAACTTCTGCAAAGAATTTATTAAAGTATTCAATATTTTTCAAATAATTTAGGGAAATGTCTGTGCTTTGTTTCTTATTTGGCACTGGTGTCTAAACCAGTTTCGATGTTTCGGCAGAATCGTTTTTACATTCGCTGAATAATTTGTTTTCTCTCAGTGAATGAATATTTCACATTTCTCTTCTTTTGTTTGTATTCAGCCTGAAGGATGGTGTCAGATCTGTTTATCGTGAGAGCTTTGCGAGTATTATTCCTATCATTCATGACTTTCTTATTGTCATTTATTCGAGGGGCGGGAGGATGTTTTACTGTTTTAATTTTAATAGTAGCGGTTGCATTCATGCTGTTTACGACCTGCCCCGCATCTGTAACCTTGAAAGTTTGGGATGCTGATGAAACTACTTGATATATCTTAATATCCTTGACTCTTATAGTGACTGTGAAGCTTGAGTAATAATAGTGTGTCATTTTAGTTTTGAATACTTTCACATTGGAAATATTGTCGAACTTATTTTCGTGGAAGTCCTCAATATCTGCGTTTGTGTCTGGATGTCAACTCTTATAGATCTTAAACATATTTAATTTCAATTCCATTTGTCACATTGGATAATTTTTGCCGCGACATGTTGTATGTTTTATTTTGCTTCCAAATCACTCCCCCACCCGTGTGCAAGGGATGGCCGGGGTTACCATCCACTGGCAGCGCGCGCGTCTGAACCCAGGTTAGCAAGATTGCAAGACGAAGACGTAGTGTGCTCGTGATATATGAGTACACTACCTAAGGACGGTCGGCATCTTGCAAGGGTTTTGGCGAGTAGCGTTCCTTCCTTGCTTGGTCGGGGTGGGTAGAGACGGGGTGTCAGGGGAGGGGGTGGGAGTAAGGGGGGGGGCAAGAGAAGTGTGGGTCGTGAGTACTGAGTCGTGTGTGTGTGTGTGTGTGTGTGTGTGTGTGTGTGTGTGTGTGTGTGTGTGAGAGAGAGAGAGAGAGAGAGAGAGAGAACAGACAGCAATAAACCTAAATCACACACCTCCAAGAATACAAACTTTATCCATCAACAAGGATATAAAACACTACAAGATTAGGCATTGCAAAACACATCGCAAGCAACATGGGCCTTATTGCAAGAAAGAGATATTCTCCGCTCGTCAAGCACGGTGAGTTACGGAATCATTAGAAGTGCATTAAAAGACCCACGTGATAATTTACTCGTCTCGTAAACTCGAAACAACAAACATTTTCATACTTTGGGGATGAGTGCAGTGGCAGTAGGGATTGAAATGTACTTGCAAGGAAATGTCGTGATTTTTTCTAGATTAGTAAAGAGGAGGGGAAGTAGGAGTAAAAAGGGGGTGGGGAAGGGGAAGGGGAAGAGGAAGAGGAGGGAGGAGGATGGGGAGGAGAAGGAGAGGGAGAAGAGGAAAACTAATAATAAGACGAAAAAGCCGAGTAGGAGGGGAAGAGGAGGAGGAGGAGGTAAAAGAGAGGGAGAAGAAAAGGACGAGGAACAGGAAGAGAAGGAAGCGGTGAAGGGGCAGGAGGAGGAGTAAGCTGCGGAAGAGGTAGAAATAGGGGAAGAAGATAGAGGAGGATGAAGAGGAGGCAGCAATAGTTCACAAAGGAGTAGTAGAGGTAGTGAAAATTGTGGTGTAAATGAAAGAGTAAAAGAAGGTGTAGATTGAGTAGGAGGAAGAGGAAGAAAAAGAGGGGCAGGCGGGAGAGGAGGAGGAGGAGAAAACGGAGGAGAAGGAGGAGGAAGAGGAGGAGGAGGAAGAAGAAGAGGAGGAGGGGGAGAAAAAGAAGAAGAAGAAGAAGAAGAAGAAGAAGAAGAAGAAGAAGAAGAAGGAGGAGGAGGAGGAGGAGGAGGAGGAGGAGGCGGCAGAGGACGGGACAATTGTAGTCGAGGAGAAGGAGGTAGTGAAGGGAAGGAAGATCAGGAGGATGAATAGAGGAATATGTAGAAAATAGCAAGGCGGAAGAGGAAGAGTAAGGAAAGAAAAGAATAGGGATGGGGGAAGAGAAAAAGAGACTAGAAAATTAAGAGACGAATAGGAGAATGAGAAGGAAAAGGAAGGAAGAAGAGGAGAGGGAATTGGAGAAATAAAAAGAAAATTTTGTGGTCGCAAAGAAGTCGTTACTAAGAATAAATACATAAAACAAGATAAGTAAATAGATAAATCAATTAGATAAAAACACACGGTAAAGGAGGTAAAGTAAAAAAAGAAAGAAAGAAAGAAATGAATAAATAAGTACATAAATAAATAAAGGGAGAAAGACAGCATGGAACTAAATTAGCAAAAGTTTTTTCCTTTTCAGTAAGCATTCCTGAATCAGTGATTCTCCTGGATTAATGATTGAGGACAATTTTTCTCTCTGCTGCACCAGCTTCTGCACCAGCAACAGCTCCAGCCCCAGCCGCAGCTCAGCCCTCACTGCAGCAGGGCAAGCAAAAGACCAACGTAGAAATAAAGGATCTGCTACAGATGCTGTTTCGGCAGATGAAACAGATGATGTTTATGATACAACAGGTGGTTCAGCAATCTCAATTCCAGGAGAGGTCGTTCGCGCTCCTCCTCGATCAGCAACAGCACCAACCTGTAGTGGGCCTTGGGAATGGTCAAGTAATCAGTGTCTCCAATTAATCTCTTGAAATGTATGATCTGGAACATGAACAGTTTGTAGAAACGCAAGGCCTCTCTCTCCAAGTATCTTTACTCTGAAGTTGTTGATGTGTGTTGCATTCAGGAAATCAGAACTAATGCTCGTTATGCAAAAATTGCGGGATACACCCATGACAGGCCAAATATTGCTAATCCCACTATAGGAGGACTTGACATTTACATAAAGAACTCAATTCCATCGAAAGTGATTCATGACAATCATGACAAAACATGCGCTGAGCACTTATTGATTGTTTTAACTTTATTATAGACTCTGGTCTTGTATTTGACATGATCAGTGATATAGAAGGTTTTTTTTTTACCATCTAGATGATATACTAATAATGCAGTGAGGATGGCACAGCCCTTCAGGCATGTATATAACACTAATGTTTGACTGATAGCCCTCTACATAAATAGAAGCACAGCCAGTTTGGATAGATGCTTTTGCAGGACATGTACAGTATTCTGTAAATAAATGTTATCAAATCATAGCAATCTCTCTCTCTCTCTCTCTCTCTCTCTCTCTCTCTTTCACTCTCTATCTCTCTCTCTCTCTCTCTCTCTCTCTCTCTCTCATATTACTAATTGAAACTAATGTCAACAATAAGTTTATGACGGTAATGATTACAGAAATGATAGCTACGTACAATAACATTAATAACATTAATATAATGATGATGATTAACAATATTAAGTTAATGATGATTAACCATAATAACAATGATTACAACAACGAATATCAACACCAACAAAATAACAACTACAAGTAATAATAAAAATGTTGATTATATTAGAGATTATAATAAAATCTAAATAATTAACAACTGCTGCTGCAAAAGAGAGATTATCTTTTAATACATATATTTTCAATAACAATTACAATATTTCAAATAATAAGAGCACTGGCATTAATCATATTAGTATTAGTAGGTGTGATAAGAATTATATATATATATATATATATATATATATATATATATGTATATACATATATATATATATATATATATTATATATATATATAGATATAGATATAGATATGTATTTTTTCTTTTCATAGTCGTGATAATAAAGA
>NW_027217916.1:0-14163 GCF_042767895.1 Penaeus vannamei | reverse complement strand
TCTAAATGAGCATGACGGTGTTTGTCATTTTCATTTTATAAACTTGTCTTGTTATTATATGTATTTCCATCTTGGTTATATTTTATCCTTTAAATGATTTTATTCATGTTTTACGTTATTGAAATCGTCCCTTTAGCTTTTTAGATATGTCGATGACGTTAGTACTTATAAGAGGCTTTATTTTTCAATGGTTTTTGATTATTTGTCTTAAACTGTCAACTATGTACCGTCAGTTTTCCATATTCTAATTATGTATATTTATAAAATTAGTGAAAATGATGGCAGTGATGTCAGCAAGACGTCGCTATATATACGGAACCGCCATGGCAATAAAGAGAGATCTATGTGAACCTGTGTTTGTGTCAGCCGGAGAGGTCAGCAGAACCAAGGGTGAACTGAGGAAACTTCCCGTTACTTGCCAGGGCCATTTTTTTATGTTTTCGTTTTTTTGTTTTCTGTTGTTCTTAAACGTACTTTTTTCCTTTTCTGGTTTCGTTTTTAAGTTTCAGTTTCCTTTTAGTGTCGTATTTCTTTTTCTTACCTTGGTATTTTAAGTAAAGTAACGTAATTTTACTATGTGTGAATTTATGTTATACATTTTAAGCCTTAAGTAGTTTTATTTTTTTCTGTAACTTTTATTTCTTCTTTTGTCATATTTTAAATGATAGGCTGAGTCACAAGGACTTTTTGTAATACTTCTCCGCTCTGGGTACATGTCATACCCGTATATGATCCTGGGTCATTGCCCGCTACCCTATCACAAGCCCAGGATTTGCGCTAACCCTTTCACTGATACGCTCTGTAATCATTTGCATCTCCTGTGTGATAGGCATTTTCTGCATTTCCTGAATATTTGCTGCAGTTTTGAATATTTCAGATGTGGCACATGTGCATACAATTATCAGACAATAAAGCAACACATTTTACATTATTAGTTATGAAACAAAGGATTTATAGTTGGCTTTAGTCGTACGCCTAGCAGCGTCGTTACACTTAGTTCAGGCACTAATAATCTCTTTGACAAACATATATATATATATATATATATATATATATATATATATATATATATATATATATATATATATATATGTGTGTGTGTGTGTGTGTGTGTGTGTGTGTGTGTGTGTGTGTATACATATATATACAAATGTATATACTTATATATATATATATATATATACATATATATATATATATATATATATATATATATATATATATATATATATATATATATATATATATATAAACATATATATATATATGTAGATATGTGTAGATATATATATACATACACATACACACACACACACACACACATATATATATATGTGTGTGTGTGTGTGTGTGTGTGTGTGTGTGTGTGTGTGTGTGTGTGTGTGTGTGTGTGTGTGTGTGTGTGTATGCAATAAACTTCACGACCAGTGTTAATAGAAAAACAAGCATTTCTTTCTTCTTTAATCCAACTAAACTGGTATCTTCTTTGAACAAAAACAGTTCTTCCAACATCAAAATCATACGTTTCGAGTGTTCAACACTCATCTTCAGTGATGACAAGAAATAACTGTAAAGGATATACGGAACATTATCCTTCAGTTTACAAAACATATTTACAAAACAGTTAAGATAAATCATATCACTAATAGTATTTATAAAACATGAAAAAGGGGGATACGAATTACTAGTATCAAGACTTTACATTACATATCGAGATAATAAAATGAAGGGTTTATGAAAAGTTATTATATAGATTGATACAACAGGTTGAACAGTTCATGTTTGACCTTGAAATCAGTCAACAATATTAAACATGGCAAGAGCACTATACTCTAAATGAATTGGAAAAGTGATTTAGTATTGAAAATATTTCTAGACTATAAAAGCCATCATGTAAATATGACAAACCATACCATTCAAGATAACGTAAATACCATCAATATTGATACAACACATTACTGAATTGCAATAGATTATTATGACTGAAACACATTTTAGGGAAACATTGGTATTCTGGGAAATTACTAGGTTATAAGGTTAAGACATCGAGTAAACTATGACAAAAAACGTAAGTCAAGAAATTCATAAAAATCATTCAAATCAAAATAACACATTATTGAATAAAATACATTATTGCAATTGAAACATATTATAATGAAACGTTTGTAATGACGAGACATTTAATGGAGAAAACTTGAGCTAAAATGGGACGAGATTACGACCAAAGCCCCTGACGTCATCAAGGCAAAACCGGCAAGATCAAACTCGGCAAATACTATATATAAACCTTGAATATGGGAATTTTACACACTGATCTCAAAACTAGGGATGTTAATTAATACATTGGTAACAATAATACAGAATACTAATCATAATTATTACTAAATATATATACATATATATATATATATAATTATATATATATGTATATATAGGTATATATATACATACATATATATAATATATATATACATATATATATATATATATATATATATATATATATATATATATATATACATATATATATATATGTATAAATATACATACATATATATATATATATATATATATATATATATATATATATATATATATATATATATATATATATATGTGTATATATACACACACACACATATCTATATCTATCAATCTATCTATCTATTTATGCGTATATGTATGTATGTGAATATATATAAATATATATATATTTACACACACACACACACACACACACACACACACACACACACACACACACACACACACATATATATATATATATATATTAATATAGATTTATATACCTATAGATATGTATTTATGTATATATATGTGTGTGTGTATGTGTGTGTGTGTGTGTGTGTGTGTGTGTGTGTGTGTGTGTGTGTGTGTGTGTCCACGCACGCATACACATACATTGTTCAGTTGTTATGGAGAATGAATATACTATATAAAGCATTTGATTCGTTTATTATAATGTTCATTACATAGATCTCGAGCTCTGTTTCTACCTTTTCCTTCCTATCACTAGCAGGACTACGGAAAAGGTGTATTCATCAACAGTTAAACCGAACTCATCATATCATATGCATATTGTAAAAACGGAAAATGGAATTATCGAATGACCAAAGGACAGTAAAATCACGAAAGTCACGGCATGACCAAATACGTATATAGGTTGCAGTCCACCAGCAGTGTGTCTGATTTCCATGAGAGAGAGAGAGGGATGGAGAGGTCTTATTCAAACGCTTTATTTACCTTAAAATCTACATCGGAACAGAAAATATTCAAAAGAAATGAAAATAAGGGACTGGATTATATATTGGTTTTACAACTACACAAGGCCTATAAGAGGGAATCGAGATGTTAAATCATCAATCTGACTGAACTTTATTGGTCTTAGTGGATCAATGCATATGGTAAACATAACAGTTCGGTGATATTCTTTGAGAATGTTTAATCTGATCTAGATTCAGGTTTACGTAAACTTCCAAGCTCTAAATTCATTATGACAAAAAATCGAGACTTGGCATTAGAAGAGCACTTCCCACAATAACGCGTAAAAAAGAAAAGAAAAGAAAAAAATAGAATAGGTTTTCTAGTTCCACCAAAGAATATTTAGATTGGTGCAACTACTCCATCTTTCTGATAATCCTAGTTGGCAACTTCTGAGGTATGCCCCACGTCATCAAATATTTGATATTTGCTTTATTTCTATAATTTTTGGTTTCTTTTTTTTCAATATTATTTTACCATTTTCATTAGTAAACCATTTTCAAAGAAAATATATTGAAAAAACACTAATCATAAAATATCATACACATTTTGTATGACCACCACGTTTAGCCAATGAGAGTGCACCGTGTGATATCAGATGTAGCTAGATACATAGTTATTTGTATAATTTACTCGATATTCTCAAAGAATATCACCGAACTGTTATGTTTACCATATGCATTGATCCACTAAGACCAATAAAGTTCAGTCAGATTGATGATTTAACATCTCGATTCCCTCTTATAAGCTTTGTGTAGTTGTAAAAACAATATATAATCCAGTCCCTTATTTTCATTTCTTTTGAATATTTTCTGTTCCAATGTAGATTTTAAGGCAAATAAAGCGTTTGAATGATGCAGTAGTATTAGCATGATCATCGTTCTTACTTTGATCATGACTATCACGTGATTACCAAAGTCATTCATTTTCACCAAAAGCTTTTTGTGAACGCCTGTATCGCCCCTTCCGGCGTGTATTAGGTCACGCGAAAATAACTAATATGACAGTACTCCATAAGGGCGAAGATCTGACATGGTGTGACCCACGTAAGGACGAGAACACAATACCGAAATGACAGTTCTCAACAACACTGTAACATTCTCTCTCTCTCTCTCTAAAAAAAAAAAAGAAAAAAAAAGAACACGTGTGAGACAATATATCTATCTATCTATCTATCTATCTATCTATCTATATATTGTTTATATATATATATATATATATATATATATATATATATATATATATAAATCGATTCTTATTGTCTGTATCATCATTTGAATATTTAAAACTACTCGAGATTGCAAGTCACCCTCATGGCTTCTGGTGTTGCATCGGCAGTGGTGTTGCTGGTGTTGGCGTTACTCCGGACACACACAAACACACACAAACACACACACTCACACACACAAACACACGCACACACACTCACGCACACAAACACATACACATGCGAAGAGGGAAGGCGAGAAGAGACAGAGGTAGAGGGGAAAAGGAGAGGGGGGGAGGGAGAGAGAGAAAGACATAGTGAGAGGGTCGAGGAGAGAGAGACCGACAGACATACAGACAGGAGGGAGAAGAAGGAAAGAGAAAAGGAAGAGAGAGACAAGGATGAGCAGAAAGGGGCTCTAAATGAGAAATGTATGCTACAAATAATACCGAAAGAAGTGACTAGAAAACAAATGAAAATTGATATCCGAATTTGTGAAACAACTATATGAACAGGAAAAGAAAAGAGAGAGAGAAAAAAAAAATGCTTGTTCCCAGTTGCAAGTCTTATCTCCACGTACTGTAAAGATAAGGAGGGAACATAACCCTTGATTTTGGGAGGCGTTAATCATTCCTCATGAGACCTTGAAGAGATCTTTACCTTATCGAGTTTATGAAACGGCGTTGATAAATATACTGTGATAGTCAAGCGTTTAGCTGCGACCATTTTATGAGCTAAGGATGCATTTGAAATATAGGATATGATTTTTTCTTTTTATTTCCGCGCATGTAAATGATCTTTTTAGTTGCAGAACAAATACTGCAGTTATCGTTATGAATGCCTTTTTCCGTTGATTTCTTTAAGGTTCTCACCTTCAAGGCATGAGACACGACTTTTACGGCATATGGTGAATACAGTCATAAGCAAATTGGAAAAGGAAGAGAGAGATAGAGAGATAGAGAGAGAGGATTTTAAAAATGATTTTATATATGGCGCCTATTTTGATTATCTTTTTTCTACCAAAGGCATTTTATGCTTATATTTTTCAACAGAAATGCATTAGATATAATTGTAGAGCGTCCTGTATCTAGTGGACGAAGAAATATACCCTGTCCATGCCTTATATATTCCTTTTTAAAAGAATAATGAAAACAATTTCTTAGCGAATGCGTCTCAATCCCTTTCTCGATTTTGTATGTTGTGAATACAGCACATATATATAATAGTTTGAACAAGTAATCTGCCTTTATTAGCCATAAAGGGAGACAACTTTCGAAGACATGCCTCTGTAAAGCCGAGAAAAAATATATCTCGCTCCTGTAATCGGAAGATGTGTGTAAACACAGACAGACAGAGAAAGAAACAGAAGAGATATAATGAGAAAGTGGGAGAAAAGGAGAGAGAGACAGATAGACAGACATAGAAAGAGACAGAAGAAAAATTGTGAAAAAAATGGGAGAAAAGGAGAGAGAGAGAGAGTGAGAGAGAGAGAGAGAGAGAGAGAGAGAGAGAGAGAGAGAGAGAGAGAGAGAGAGAGAGAGAGAGAGAGAGAGAGAGAGAGAGAGAGACAGAGACAGAGACAGAGAAGAAAGAGAGAGAGAGAGAGAAAGGGAGAGAGATAATTGCCCGTGCTGTGGGAAATGAGACTGTACATAGTTTTTTCGTAACGCATTCTACGTCTAACAGCGCATTCACCAGCCAATCGGAGTTTATGAAGAATAACGACATCAGCCAAAGTCCTACGCGTTTGGAGTTTGTAATCTACCAAAGATGCCCATAAACACACATATACACTCTCACACATATATGTGTGTGTGTGTGTGTTTGTGTGTGCCTATGTGAGTGTATGTGTTTGTTTGTGTGTGTCCATGTGTGTCTGTGTGTGCTTTTGTATGTATGTGTATGTGTGTGTGTATTTGTAATGTGTGTAATGTGTGTTTGTGTGTGTATGTTATATTTCTAGATTATCTTAATGAGAAAAGAAATGCCATGCACGCAGACACACATATATGTATATATATATATATATATATATATATATATATATATATATATATATATATATATTTATACATACATATACATATGTGTGTGTGTGTGTGTGTATATATATATATATATATATATATATATATATATATATATATATATTTATATATATGTATGTATATAGATATGCATATATATACATTATATATATATATATATATATATATATATATATATATATATATATATATATATATATATATATATATAGAGAGAGAGAGAGAGAGAGAGAGAGAGAGAGAGAGACCCTTAAGTATATAAGTATGCATATATGTCTGTGTAAATATATATATATATATATACATATATATTTACATACATATAGTGTATGTGTGTCTGTGTGTTTACATGCATACATACACTTATATGGTTGAATGGTTATGGAGAATGAATATACTGTATGCTGCTTATGACACTTTTATTGTAAAATTGATTATTCAGAAGACCAGGAACTCTGAGTTTCTCTCTTAGCCTTTCTCTCACTAGCAGGAAGCAACTCTTATCTCTAATTCTGTATATTAAACGCATAAGGTGAAAAAAGTAACAGAGAGAGAGAGAGAGAGAGAGAGAGAGAGAGAGAGAGAGAGAGAGAGAGAGAGAGAGAGAGAGAGAGAGAGAGAGAGAGAGAGATTTTCCAGTAAAATTGCTGCTCTTCAGGACAGTTTGCAAGTCCTGGAAAATGCAAGGAAAGATTCCAGTCATCAATTCAATCCGAATGAACGCAAATGGGTCATGGCACAGCATTAAAGCTGCACTTAGTAACTTAGCAAGTAATGAAAGCGACAAGACTGCAAATATATTGATAATATTTTTTTTCCTTCTTATTAATGTTACAGTTAATATCAGTGATTTAGTCCCTGTGGGTTACCAGCAGAGTCAATGACCTTTAGGCTTTACGTTGTTCATGTTCATATAAGTATCTCATTTCATCAGGTCAGTCTTCTGCAACAACATCCGCTACAGGCCTTAGCTTTGCCTGATGGAGAGGCTGATGCTGGCTCTGAAACTTATTGATGTTGGACCTAAAGTCGATGGTTCAGGTGTAGAAATTAATGCTGATGCCCTCATTTCGAAGGTGATGCAATGGGACTGGGTTGCTAGCAGGAAGGACAGCTTAGAGAAAAGTTTGTCTCATGATCAAGTTTACAGTTAACATATTTCCTATGCATATCATATCTCGCGTGAGGACCTGCACGTCGCCCTCCATGCCGTCGAGTAAGGCGGCGACCAGATGCCTGTACTCCTTGTTCTCGGCCTCCTGTGCGGACATGTGGAGGGCGAGGGAGAGCAGGTCGTCGTCGTCCATGCGGAGACCCTTCTTGAGGTCGTCTTCGTCGTCTTCGTCGTCCCTGGTCTCCTGGACTCTCCTCTGGGAAGGACCTCTTTCCATTAGCCAAGGTTAATTTCACATGCACTAACCAACCCACGCACATGTGCGCACATTTACACGCACAGGCACACACATACACACACATGCATACACAAAACATTAAAAAAGAAGCAGAAAACGCGTAACGCCCCGAGAAAGTCGAGCATAGCTGGCGGTGGTTTTAAAGTACGGCCCTATGACTTAGCCATGAAGTAGTATTGATGGTGCCTATAAGCTGTGACGTCCGAGTCGGTTGATGATAGACAACAGAAATAACAGGATAATTGTTTATTTATCATATAGATATAATATATATATATATATATATATATATATATATATATATATAAATATGTATATATATGTATATATGTATACTACCTTTAATACATCACATGATATTTTTGAATAAGCTTGCTTTGGATTGTGAACTCCACAGTAATGACAACGAATATATAAAACGGTTTTTGTAGGATATATATATATATATATATATATATATATATATATATATATATATATATATATATATATATATAAAGGTTGGAAGGTTGCTAATAAAATGGAACGCTTGTCGAGAGAAAATACTTTTGAGTTTACCTCAGAGGTATTTGATATAACCGGTTTTTAGCACTGATATTAATGACGTCACAGTTCAAATTAAAAACACAAGAGCATAGCTATGCAAATGAATTTTAAGAAGTCTGTGGTCAAAAACGAGATTACTATGGGATTCTATACTCACGAAAACAAACTTCAACATAAAATAAGTCGTGATATAATTTTTGAGCGAATCACGATCGACCAATCTCACCCAATCACAGCGCACCAGCTTATCACGAGTCGGTTTCCTCGACACCTCGATCTATTTGGCGCTCTCTTACTGCATACCACGTCAGCTGTCATTCTGGTATGAGTGAACCCCGCAAACCAGATCGCTTGCCTGTGGTACCCAGTATTCGGGGGCATTCGATATCGCTTCACAGTGAGTACTGGAGTCGGCTGTTTCGTAGCGTGCAATAACAGTGCTTGTTTTAGAGAAGAGAAGACTTTTGCTGCCCGCCATAACACATTCTGGCAAGGAAATCAATCGACTAATGGCTTATAGGACACAAATAGGGCCATACTTTGAAGCGGTGGACCAGTTTCGTAATTTAACCACCCTAGATTCGAACGCCTGTCGTTCCGACATCCCGAACCGGCGTTATATTATTGGAACTTGAGTGGCGGTGGAGCGCCAGCACTAATGTGTCTTTTACGAAGGTATTCGACAGTTTTCTTCTTTACTGTTCAGCCTACACTCAGAGGTTATCTATTTCATGATAGGTACAACGACACAGAAAATTTGGATAGTATTTGTATGATCATTTAGCAACTATTTTAAAATCGAAATATTTTGAGAAGACTTTACTGTATGTATATATCTGTCCAAGATTCCTCACCTCACGTAGGTCCCCTTATTCGCCGTTATTTCTTAAAAATTTAATGAATATGAAACCACCGTATTTAGCACATCCATTAACACGCATTCCATGACTTGAACAAGATGGTAACATGCACAAATAACGAATATTTCGCATTTTGCTAGTCTGGGCGCAGCCGAAATATTGCTTAGCTTATGGCATGTGTGTCTGTGTTTGTTTGTTTGTGTGTATGTGTATGTGTGTGTGTGCGCGCGCGTGTGTGTGTTTGTATGAGTATATATGTGTGTGTGTGTGTGTTTGTGTGCGTGCGTGTGTGTGTTTGTATGCGTATATATATGTGTGTGTGCACACACACACACATACACAAACACACACACACATATATATACATATATATAAATATATATATGTGTGCATATACATATATATAATGTACATATAGATATGTGTGTGTGTTTGTGTATGCACACACACACACACACACACACTCTTATATATACATACATACATATATATATATATATATATATATATATATATATATATATATATATATATATATATATATATGTGCGTATGTGCATACACACAGCTTTGATATTACTTTCAATACTTATAGGTGTTGGCTGTAGCTGGACTGTAATTAAAATTAGTAGATAGTCTTGAATTATCTCAGGAGTTTGTCAATGAATGTATCAAAAGTAACATTGCTGTAAGATGTAAGCATTTTCCAACGATAGGTCTGGCCCCTGAAAGCTGAACCCTGCAAACAATGTCAAAAATGTCAGGGTATTTCTAATTTTCCTGGTGTAATTTGGTATTATAATACGATGTGCATGTGTTCCTTTTCTAGAACTATGATATATGGTGCTTGTCCACGACCTCTGTAAAACAGCAGATTTTTGGCAAACATTGATTGCTATACACAATTAGAGCAAACTCAGTTCATGGAATATTTGCTTGAAAATTTAGAAAACTTGAAAATGTATATACATTACGCCCTCATATCCCATTACTACTGTAAGCAACCCATTAAGCAACTAAGACATGACGCATTTCATTTAGGAAACATGAATTTGATAAATATGTCATTTGATATGTGCCAGGGAAGATTGATTTGCGGATATTTTCACATAGAACAGGGATATTATTCTTACAAAGGAACAAGTAAACAGTAATGCTATTAATAATCAAAATTACAATGGGAATGAAATACATGGAAAAATTAGCAGGTGAGAAGGGTTAAGGGGAAAAAAACACACATAAATACTGTGCTCATAAATATTGTGTATGCGTATATGCACGCTTACATATGTTAGAGAGATTGTGTGCATGTGTGACAGTATCAGTGTGTATGTGCGTGACTCATTATTTTGGTTAGTCAACAAACTTTTTTTTTAGCTTTTTATAAGTTTAGTTGTACATTAAGAAATGATTAATTGGTATTTAAAGTGACAGCCAATCTGAAAATGTCAACACAATCAAATTTCGAGCTAATATTATGTTTTGATTCGCTTGATAGTAGCGGTCATTGTCGAAGATAGCACCTTCCGTGGCGGCCGAGCGGCAGCAGAGACGCTGGCTGTCCATTGCGCTTGCTTGTCTTTTGGGTGAGGATTCGAGCCCCTCGTGAGCGCCAAACCGCGGGCGCCTCCGTTCGAACGTTTTTAAAGTACGGCCCATAGTGTTCGTACTGTTGTTTTCCTTTGTCTTGATCGGCATTCTCCTGTTTACACTTCCTCTTCATTGCCCTCGTCATCGTTATCATGATTATTATGTCATCATTATTACCATTACCCCTATGGCCATTATCCTCCTCCTCCCCAGTTATTGTCGTTATTATTACCATTATCATTAAAATTGCCGTCATCATCATTATTACCACTACTAGTACCATCATCAGCACCATCATCATCAGCAGCAGGAACACCATCGCCATCACCACTCTGTCCTCCCCTCTTCTCTCTCACACTCTCCTTCCCTCCCCCTCCCTCCTTTAGATATATTTTACATTTCTCTCACATATTCCGTTTCCATCTCCTATGTCATGGTTTGCCGAGGAAGTGTTAACATTAAATACCCAAAATGTCGATTATTGCTAATTCATCATGATCACCAGCACAGGAATGACGGCGCTTCTCGATCTATATTTGCTGTGATGTGTTTTTAGCGCCGAGGGATTCCTCGAATGCTGTGGTTACTCCCCTCCTGCATTGCTGCGTTCGGAATCCCTTATCTTGCTCGTCCGGGTAAGCTGTCAGGACGAGCAAGACAACGAGGTCGCGGTCGGAAGCCTCTGAGGCCTTCATTACCCACAATGCATCCAGCTGTGAAGTTAACATTCGCTGTTTTTTATGCGTGTTTATTTTAGAGTATATAGGCTTATAATTACTCTGATGCACAGGCAACTAATTTTCGGAAGACAAGAACTGAAATAACCCTTGATAACTTCAATTACCATAATCTTCTGATTGCCCACAACTGTCAGTGTTTATATGCACAAATGCGAGTGACGTCATCTCGTCTTGTTCGCCTGGCCGCAAAGAGGGCGAGGAGGACATGAGGAACAACTTGTACCGGACGCCAAAGCAGGGGCTCCCGAGCCGTCGAAACATCTTGTCAAACGTGTTGGAGAAAAGGATTCGAAAGCAAATTAGACATCGTACAGGGACTCCCTCTCTCCTTTTCTCTTTCTCTCTGTATATCATTATCTACTTTCCTCTCTTCCTCCTTGTCTCTAATTTTGCCTTGCTTCTTTCGCTCTACATTGTCGACATCGAAAAAAAGAAGAGGTAAAAAAGGCATAATACGTCATATATATATTTATTTACATTCATTATTTACCTTATTATTTTTATTATAGATGTCAGTGGCCTTACAAATCGCTGAAGTTGTCTTGACTGTGATAATGAAAGTGCCCGACATTATCAGAGTCTTCAAGGAGCTTGGCAACGGGAAGGTGAAACAGGAACACGAGAATCTTGCACAGGTCAGTGGAATAAAAGGAAAGGAAGATGCAAGGGAGGGAGAAGGGAAGGGAAAGAGAGGGATTGAGGGAAAGAGGGTAAGAGAGAGTAGGGGAAGGGGAAGGGGCAAGAGAGCGAGATAAGGGGAAGAGAACAAGAGAAGGGAGGGAAGAGAGATATAGAGGGGGTGGAGAAAGAGAGAGGGGGGAAGAGAGAGAAAGAAAGAGAGAGGGGGGAAGAGAGAGAAAGAAAGAGAGAGGGGGGAAGAGAGAGAGAGAGAGGGGGGGGGGGTGAGAGAATGAGAGGAGAAGAAAGAGAGAGAGGGGGGAAGTAAAATTAGAGGAGGGGAAGAAAGATTAAGGGAGCGGAACAGAGAGAGGAATATGAAGAGAGAGGAGGGGGAGAGGAGGAGGGGAAGAAATAGATAGATAGAGAGAGAGGGGGGTGCAAGAGAGAAAGGGGGTGAAAGAGAAAAGGGAGGGGAAGAGAGAGAAAAAGACGGCAAGAAAAAGGGGAATATAGAGGGGAGGGGATATGTATGTGTGTTGTGTATGTATATATACACATACGTATATACGCACATATGAATACACACGAATATACATATCTATAATTGTGTAAATGTAATTATACATCTAACAGAGTGTGCTTCACTTAACAGGAACTCTGTGCCCTTCGCAAGGAACATGAGAGGGCGTCAAAGACCATTGACGCCCTAGTTGAGGTGAGACAATAATAATTCCTATCAATGATGGTCAAAGGTTATATTCACAGAGAGTTCATGTACTTGCATGATGAATCTGTTGTTCTTAAGGACATATGTAAAAGGAACATTATTATTAACATTAAGAAGTAGGAAATAAGGTATTTTTTATTATTAATATATGTGTAGTTTTGATAAGCTACTTAGTGCAGTCTTCCTTGCCTTTTCCAGGATTTTTAAACAGTCTTGTAGAGCAGCAGTTTCACATGAAAATTATAACTCTCTCTCTCTCTCTCTCTCTCTCTCTCTCTCTCTCTAAATGAGCATGACGGTGTTTATTTTCATTTTATAAACTTGTCTTGTTATTACATGTATTTGCATCTTAGTGATATGATTTTATCCTTTAAATGATTTTATTCATGTTTTACATTATTGAAATCGTCCCTTTAGCTTTTTAGATATGTCGATGACGTTAGTACTTATAAGAGGCTTTATTTTTCAATGTTTTTTAATTGTTTGTCTTAAACTGTTAACTATGTACCATCAGTTTTCCATATTCTAATTATGTCTAATTATAAAATTAGTGAAAATGAAGGCAGTGATGTCAGCAAGACGTCGCTATATATACGGAACCGCCATGGTGTAGTGAGCTGCCGCTCTTACTGCCTCTTCTGACGACCCACACCCCGCTCAGCATCACCGGAACCCCCCCTAAGAAGCCCCGAGAAAAGAAATCGCATTTTGGACCAGGGCGTGAGGATCCCGACGGAGGCGATGGCGGAGGCACTGCAGAAGGGTGCACCTGACGGAGGCGCTGTAGGAGGACGATGGCGACGCCCTGGGCATTTCTTCCAAATTACGAGGAGAGATGGCCAGTATTACGAGCCGACGACGCCCCGATTTCCTGCTCGAGGCCTGTGAAGGATGACGTCGGGAGGTCGCCCTCGAAAATACGGATTTGGCAAGATGGCGCCCAAGATGGCGACGGACAAGAGGTTGAAGAAAATCATCAACGGGCATTTGGCGCCAAACCCCTTCAGCTAGCCCACGGAAAACCATTTTATCGCTTGTTTAAATTCCTGTATATATGTTCCTTCCTTTTTATATTGCTGATATTTTATATGTATTTCTTTGTAAAGAACCTCCTTTTGTTTTTAATTTAA
>NW_027217914.1:7500-14144 GCF_042767895.1 Penaeus vannamei | reverse complement strand
TGATTATACTATAATCGTGTCTGTATACAATGCTGACTATGTCAAAGTTAGTATGCTGATTCAGTGGGAATGTTACGAGGTAACTGTAATATGTCCGCCGCTCCGAGATCAACGATAATTTTGTAACTCTCTAGCCTGCCGGGAATACGGAGTGGAGGTTTTGTTTCTTTAGCGGGGGTTGGGGGTCGGCAACCCCCCCCAGGGGGGGGTCGCAGGGGGAACAACCCCCTGCAATGGAAAGTCAAGTGAATAGCCATGATTATTTTCACAGTTTGTTATATTATTAGTGTTATTTAACCCGCATTTTCCCTGGAACCTTCCATGCCCCCCCTTGCTATCGGGACCAAGTTTGTCGCTAACGGGGGGGTTCCACGCAATAAAAACTATATATTTGCAATGTGGACAGTGAAAGGAATCCAACGATACCAAAATCGTCAATATCGGAGAGGCGAAGGTAATATAGAAAATTACCGTCATTTTTCCCCTTATGATACTGTTACTGCAGTTTGATATGATCACAATAAATCTGATATTCAGTTTCTGTGCAAACTACTTTCCGAGTTGGCAACCTCACCCCTCTGCCCCATCCAGTAGGCTTAGGGAACTCCTGAGAAATCAGGGTTTGGGGCCTATGTTTGGTGAAGAGGGAGACATAGAGGTTATAAAACTATGTAATTTTGTTAGTTCATTCATCAGCATAGTATATTTTGTGCATATCAGTTATGGTTACCACTGAACCACATGGTGTTCTGGAGGAAAGATCAACAAACTCCCTTGAAACATATTCTGGCAGGATGGAGCTTGGGCTGCTTCCTAACTGATGTGTTTTCCTCATCATCAATGGACATCACATACTGAAGCCAATCCAGTAGTTACACACATTCTCAATAAAAGATCCAGCTGTGAGCTGCCTGAATTAGTCAAAATTCACAAAGCCCAAAACAATGAGCAACAATAAATTTTTCTTGTGAGTGATTGGCCTGAAGGTTGTTTTTATTGCTTATTTATAGATGATCATCTTTGATTTGTAAAATGTATGATGCGTCTATGAAAATATAGATTGGTGAGGTAGACCAAACTAAGACAGTCATACCTTTTTTTGTGTGTTTTTGCATTTTACTACTGGGGATATGAGGTAAGGAGATCAACACACATAGGTAGATTTTTTTCCTTTATTTCTGGCATTACCGTTTGTGTCTGCAGATTATATCTTGTACCAAAGACTGCACAAGAAATAATCTCTATAAGAATATGATATTCAATTTGCCCAGCTTTTGTGCATCCATACCATAAAGATTAACCATTATTAATACTATTATTATCATTATTGTTATTATTATTGTTACCACTTGGGTGAAGCCCCCAACCCCCTTCCCCTTGGATGTTTTCATACCAGAGCTAGGCCCGAGACCCCGTGCTTCCCCTGTGGTATTTAGCCTACCTTGATTTTTCACACCGGAAGTTTGCCTTTAAGGGGATTGTCCCTAAGTTTGGTGGGGGGTAGATGGGTCTGGGGGGGACGCTTGGTTTGTCGAAAATGAATTATACCCATTTTCACACTCGTACAGAAGTGTATGATTACCCACATGAATATAAAAATCCACGAAAAAAAAAACATGAATCCAACGCAGTCTCTTACAGCGTTGGCAATTCTTACACGTATGTATTTATCCCCTACTGGACCGAAAATGAAACCTTGTATTTTGACATTACCTACTGAAATACATCACAGGAGAATGAAGGTGTCTTATGATAACAAATTTCTACCAATGTGAGTTTTTTATGTTGAAAAAATTAAAGAAAATCTAATAATCAAACAATTTTTCATGTCTTTTTCGTTATAAGTGTGGTAGATATAATTTGAATTTGACATGAACATCATATATATAACTTTAGGTTCGACAATAATGCATGTGTAGTGGTGAGTCTCTATCTCAAAAAATAAATGAACAAGAGTTGTTAGACCACATGGGTCTAACAAGGCAAGATTTTTCCTGCTTTCACCACTCAGTTAGACTTAGTGCATAGCAAAGATTTTGTTTTTTGTATTAATTGGAGCCAAAGCAATCAAGAAAATGCATAATAGTAAAAATGTAGCTACTTTATACTAAATATAAATGACTAAAGTATATAAAGGCTAAAAATCATGTATAAGATGTCAACTTCCTCAATAAACTCATGTGATATTGGCCTGTTTGTGTTATTATGTTACAAAAAGAAATGTCCATGGGAAACAGACAGTGGTGAGTTTATATTTCAAGATATCAAAGAATTCTTAATAGTTATTTCTAACAAATAAAATAACAATTCAAGGTTACTTGGTAAGTACAAACTGCTTGTTACTCTAACCATTTCTTGTTATCTCTGCACGCATTTACAATATTTACACATACATGTATACATTTTCATATATACATGTTCACACAATTAGATACACAAGTACATGTATGCAAATGTTTTTATGTAAATGTACACATATGTGTACACATGTTTATGCAGTTTTACATGTACACCTACATAGACATGTTTGCAAATGTAAGCTACATGTAGATGCTAGAAAACATCAATACAAATGGCATGAGACAAGCAATAACTGGGTTTCAGCTTGTGTAATGTTGGTGAAATTAGCGTATACAGAGGTACTAATTTAGTTTAAGCTGTAACATGGGAACTAGTCAAGACTTCTCCATGCCACAAACAACATTTGACAGAGAAATGCATGTAGTTTTTTAGTTAACTAGATAATAAGTTTCCAAGGAAAGATTTTAAAAATTAACAAATATTCTCAATTTTTCTCTTAACTGAAATTTTCGAGATTCTTTACTGCTATTTTCAAAGCCTTTGTCATCCAATTTAATATTTGTTCATATCATTGGAAAGCTAAGGGAAATTTGCAAATATTGACGATAGTCTGTTAATGGCAAAAAGAAAAAAATTGAATTTTCAACTTTTTGTAGGGATAACTTTACTAAATTTGTTATAACTTGGGCACCAATCTCTATATTATCATGTAACAAGCAATATTTGAAATGGAAATGTAGTTTCTCTAGTAATTAGGTGATCAAAGGAAACTAACAGAAAATCAACTTGAATATCTCCAATCTTTTCTTCGTAAAAGATTTTTTTTTATAGGAAACTAAGGCAAATGAGAAAAGGCTGTCAGTCTCTTTGGATTTTATTGATGGTTATGCTGTTTTTTCTTTTTTTCCCTCATTGTAAAGTATGCAATAGTGTGAGCCAATAGCATTATGCAAGCAATATATGTGGAGAAAATGGATAGAAAAAGTTTTTTGAAGGGTGGTTCACCCTCCTTTGGGGGATTTGTACAAATTTAGTGCCTAATGGTGCATAAGTCAAGAATACACAATATCAAATTAAAAGTTATTGTTGTTGTTTTCTTCTTCTTCTTTTCTTTTCTTTTCTTTTCTTTTCTTTTTTCCTTTTTTTCTGACATTCCTCCATTTTCTGCTCCCCATTACCCCCACTACCCCCCGTATTTTTAGGATTGGTCCCCTTGCAATCAAATCTTGACTGGTTGCAATTAGAGCACTAATGACTCAGATAATGTATAATTTGGTATTTTAACCAAAATTTTATATAAAGTAAGCATATCCATAGTCACACTTAACCCACTGGATCCAGATGCTTCGTTGCTATGTGGCTTATGTGAGCGGACACATTGCTGAGAGTGCGGCCAGGCACAACGGTCACTTGTTTGTGAGGACAAGACTCCACGCCTCCACTGCGATGTTCTTTTGTCTTTTTTAGCAATAACATTTTTAGATCTGCCATTTTCCAATGTCTGTATTTATGATTTGATTTGTTTATCCAGATAGTAATAAACTGATTTCCATATCTCTTGGTAGTTTATAACTCAATACAATGATAATAACAATAAGTTAAAAAAAAATATTTGTGTAATTTTTTTGTTTTCCATAATATTCAATTTTCTGTAATACAACTTTCACCACCAGTAATGGCAGGCATGAATAGGATCCTGAGCATGGAAATAGTGTCCTCCCTGGAGCCAGTGTTCTTCCACTGATGGCTCATAAACACACAACATTCCACACTCATTTATCACTGGAAATAATGCAAAAGCCCCTTCATAAATGCCAAATGAGTTTAATCACCCTCCAAGAAGCTTGTGCACTTGTGGCAAGTCTTTCCTGTCAACCTGTCCTTCAGTCAAAATGCTCATGAAGGCAAGTTTGTGTCATCCCGGCCCAAAGTCAAATTTTCCCATGACAGCATGTTCATGTTACCTGCCCATCAATCCAAATTTTTTATGACAGGATGGCACATCATCTGGATTGTAGGAGTTAACATGGAACATCACATTTAGTTCAGTTCACAAGGGCTGAAAGACCAAGTTTTGTCAAAATGCCCAGTAGATTTGCGTTAGGCAAGTAAGCTTCAGCATGCACCGATGTTTTATTATTTTAGTGCAAATGTAAAAATATATATATATATATATATATATATATATATATGAAAAGATGTTTAAGAATGTTGAATATATAAGCATTAAGATCAATGTAAAAAACAGCATTAATTATGGGCATTTAGCTTGATGGTAATTACTGGATTACAATGCCCCCAGTGGGGTCCCCTCAATTTTATGACTTTGCCAACATCTATAAACACTGTATTACAAGCCTGTGATGTTTTGCGGATGTATGTAGTGCATTCATTATAGTTAGTATTACTGGTTGCTTTGATGAACCTAGACTTTGCCTCTTGCCTTCTAACCTTTCATTTAATTTTGTGGCTGGTAATTTACATTAGATTCATAAGTGTTTTTTGATAAGTGGTAAATAGTCAGAGGACTGCCATCATGATCATTTGTACTTCTTTTGTTTCTTGCTTTTGCTAAAAAAAAAAAAAAAAAAAAATCATATTCACTTCATAACATTACAAGATGTCTAAAGCTAGAGGGATTTAACTGATTGATGTGTATTGTGTGTTAGCATTATTTTTGGTTTCAATGTTAGCAGTAACCCCATGATGAATTTAAAGATTTAGATTTTTATTTGATTCAAAATTGATATGTCACAAAACAGCATATCAGTGAATTTTTTACTTTTGTATGTGTGTCTGTATATTTACATACATTTTATAGGATAATATCTAAAAGGAAATTTGTTTACTCCTTGCATTGCCCCATTTCAATTTGCTATTTATAATTCTGATATTTTTAAGGAGCCAACAAGTCACTTGCTGGAAGTCTCTTGGAAGCATGTGGAAACAACTTGGAGATGGCAGTCAACATGCATATGGAAGGGGTCCATGGTGCCACAGAATCCTCTAGTGCCAGTACTGGTGCTAGTGCCAGTGGAGCAGTGCCAGTCATAGATGTAGGTATTCCTTTAGTCACCACTTAGTCATGTTCAATTTTTTTATACATGTAATATAAAGGGGATAAAGAAACTAGTTATATATTATATTTGTTTATTCAAAATGTCCTTTTGAAGTGCTTTATTTTTTAGATAATGACAATGACAGTAATAAGTGATAGTAAATATGATAAGAAGATTAGACTGACTAAACTGACATTCACTGTTGTGGCAGCTTTGATGGTTTAGAACAGTGATTTGAATTCAGCAGTCTTTAGTTTGTGTGACTGCTTCTTGGCCAGCTGTGGCCACCACTACTGCCTCACATTGTTAACATCTACCAATACAAAATTGTAATGTTTGAAGATGCTTTATTACATTACAGTATATGCATTTTAGATGTTTTGTACAATGTACTGTACAATGGTTTGGAAAGCATGCTACTCTGCAATATATGGCTTAGTCATAAGCTTTTTTCACTAATGAGGTGTGGCCTGTACTACTAATGACAATGATGATATGAATATTCACAATTTTTGTCAATATAGGGTGAAGATGAGGTTAGAGCTCCCATTCCTCAAAAGCAAGAAATATTAGTAGAAGGACCAGATGAGATTGCCTACAGCTTCAGAGGCCGACGAAGAATAGCAAGATCAGTTTTTGATAAGTTTCGAGATTTTGAAGCTGAAACCAGTGAGTGATTATTGGCTTATTTTTTGTATTTAAGCTAGTTGTTAAACTATGGTATCACAAAGACAGTTATTTTAATATGGATGGGTATACATTTGCCATTACATAAATTTTACATAGAAGGAACTTGTATTCTATAAACGTCTTTTTAAAAATCGTGTTATTAGAACGTCAAGAAGCAGAGCTGTTGGCCAGTGCTAATGAAGATGGAGGAGAAGGAAGTGCTGGAGCATCGACAAGCAGTGGGGGTTTTGCAGGACGTAAAAAGAAGAAAATGAAAACCTTAGAAGAACTCTTCAGACCTCCCTATGACCTTATGTATGGTGGAACATTTCAGGCTGTAAGTTCATTTGAATTTTCTTTTTGTGTAGAGGTAAATGTTTTTCTTTTCTTTTCTTTTCTTTTCTATCTTTCTTAGTAAAACCCTGTATGTGAAAAGTAATTGGTACCAATAAAGCTCACCAAATACAAAATTGTCAAATACAAATTATTAAACAAATGGAAAAAGCTTAATTGATACTGGTGCTAAAAATGCTTATTTTCTGTATATGAAGTTTCTTTGAATTATCATCCTTTAGTTAAGGAGAAAGAGAAGATTATCTCAAAGATCGTTATTAT
>NW_027217911.1:7500-10000 GCF_042767895.1 Penaeus vannamei | reverse complement strand
CTTTTCCCTTCCCCTTTTCCCTCCTCTTCTGCCCCCTCTGTCCCCATTCCCCCACTCCCCTTGATACTCCTCTATCACTCCCCCTTGCCTCTCCCCCTTGTCCTTCCCCCCTCCCACTTACCTCTCTATCCTCCCCCTTCGCCCTCTTCCCTCTCCCCCCCTCCCCTCACCCCCTAGCAACCCCTCTTAAACGACGCTGTTATCCTTAGCCACGCAGTAGGGGGCGGGGCGGGGGGGGGGGGGGTGCGCACTGCAGGGAAAGCAAGGGTTAACAAAACAAAACAAAACAAACAAAAAAAAAAAAAAACGAAAAAAAACAAGATTTAATTTTCCTTTCCTCTTATCATTTGATTTTTCTTTGCTCTTACTATCTAATTCTCATCTTTATTCTCATCTATTTCTCCTTTGCTCTTACTATTTAATCCTCCCTTGCTCTTATTACCTAATTCTCCTTTGGCTCTTATCATTTCTTAGACGAAAAAGGATAAGGAAAATAATGGTTGATTGTCTGATCATAAGAAATAGCAATATTATGATGAAAGTTAATGATAAAAATAAAAAGGAGAGAAAAAATGATGGATTATGATAGATTGCAAATAAGCGAAATATGGGTATATCAAATAATCGAAATCTAACGGTTTTGATAGGCTTTCATATGGGCGAACTTCTGAATAAATGAATAAATGAATAAATAGTAATAATAACGAGTTAATAGCATGTAAAAGATAATTAGACAAACAAAGAGATAGAAAAAAAATAGAGAGAGATAGAAAAGGACGTTAGATAATTTGCTCTATTTTATTTTTTTCTCTTTCTTTTTTCTTTTTTCTTTTATTTTGAACTCTTGAACTGATACGCTGGCGCCACTCCCATCCTACCCCCCCCCCTCTCCCTCTCTCCCATGCACCGACTGCCCACACGCCCACACGCCCAAAAGCTCACTAATGGGAAGTTAATGGTCATACTCGCCCAAATTTATTGCCGAATTTAGGGCATCTGGGTAGCGTTTCGGACGGGCGTGAGAGGCGCGTCTGGCAGGGGGATGGATTGGGGGGGGGGGGGAGGGGGGGGGAAATGGGAGGTTCCCAGAGGAGGGGAGGGGGGGAGAGGAGAAGAAAGTGGAAGGGGGAAGGAGATGGGGAAGGAGGAATGGGTGAGGAAGGAAAGGAAGAGGGGAAAGAAATGGGAGGAGGTGGGAGGGAGGAAGGGAAAAGGAAGGAGGGAAAGAGGAGGGGGAAAAATGAGGAGGTGGGAGGGGAGGAGAAGGGGAAGGGAGGGGGGGAAAGAAATAGGAGGTGGGAGGGAGGTGGGTGGGAGATGGGAATGGGAGGGAGGAGGAGATGGAAGGTGGGTGGGGAAGAAGGGAAAGGAAGGAGGAGGGGGAAAAAGATGACACTCAGGAGGTGGGAGAGGGGAAGTGGTGGGAGGTGGGAGATCAGGATGGAGGAGGAGGGAGGAGGAGGGAGATGGGGAGGTGGGTGGGGATGGGGAGAAGAGGGAGGGAGGAATTGGGAGGGACTAGGAGGGAGGAGGAGGGAGGGATAGAGAAGGTGGGTGGGTTGGGGAGTGGTGGGAGGAGGGGGATGAGGAATGGGGAGGGGATTGTAGAAAATAGGAGAAGGGGGAGAAATAAGAGGTAGGAAGGGATAAGGGGGAGGGGGGAGGGACTGCTTTGTATGTATTTGTATTTTAGTGATTCATATCATCCATACAATAATCTTAATTATCATTATTATCTTTATTATCATTATCACCATTTTGTTACTAATTCAATCTTTTATTTGAAGGAGGTGATAAGTATTTTCCATCTGTTAAGGATCAGCTGTGTGTAAAGGGCGGGTTTTGAGAAGAAAAAAAATTAAAGGGGGAGGGGGTTGATTTTGAAAGGGGGAAGAGTAGGATTTTTGTAACGGATGTTTTTGCAGCTTTGTTAAAAAAATAATTGGGTGTTTCAGTTTCAATCTCTCTAACTCTCTCTTTCGCTCTCTCTCTCTCTCTCTATCTCTCTCTCTCAATCTATCTATTTATCTATCTATCCCCCCTGTCTCTCTCTCTATCTGTCTATATATCCATATATGTTTATGCACCTGACTATGTCTGTCTGTATTTCTTTCTATCTATTTATCTGTCTACCTATCCATATATTATTCATCTGTCTATCCATATATCTATCCATCTATTTGTCCACATACCTTTCTATCGATCTCTCACTGCTTCTGTCTCTTTCTGATAAGACACATTTTCCCCTTGTGTTTATTTGCTTGTATCTTTACCTTCTTATTCTTTATTTTTCATTTTTCTAAATTCGCTTCTTCCCTCCTTCCATCCTTTATTCTTTATTTTTCTTTTTTTCTAAATTCGCTTCTTCTCTCCTTCCTACGTTTATTCTTTATTATTCCTTTATTCTCTTTATTCTGCCTTTATTCTTTATTTTTTATTCCTCGTTTATTTTCCTTATTGTTTCCTTTATGCTTCTTTTATTCCTGTATTCGTTACGTTT
>NW_027217910.1:0-5000 GCF_042767895.1 Penaeus vannamei | reverse complement strand
AGAACTCGAAATGTTAGTAATGCTCGCAGAAAATTTTGGTAACACTTGCATTTATTCGAGTGACCCAGGACGCTGGTCATTTACCCGACGAAATGAATGCACAAATAGATGGATAAATAATAAAGGAAGGAAAAGAAGAGGAGTAATATCCCCAGCAACAGCGATGTCCTCTGATAATAATATGTACACTCCCCACCTGCATTAATCTTGCACTTCCCCTCAGAACAGTCGGTGGCGGCGGCTCCTCCCCTCAACTCGGGCATGAGGAAGGGGTCGAGGAAGGGTCGGGCGAGGGTGCGACGCGAGGGGAAAGATGCAGGGTCGGGGAAAGGACAGAGGGGAACCACGCCGAGCTTCTCACCTCGTCCTCCATCTCCGGCTCTGCAGCTCTTCCACCTCCTGATGCAGCGCCGCGTCTTCTTCCTCTTGCTCATCCTCCTCTTCTTCTTCCTCCTCCTCCTCTTCCTTTTTTTTTTGCTCTTCGCTCTCCTGTTCCTTCCGTTTCGCCTCCGCGTCCGCCTCGTTCTCTTCTTCCTCTTCCGCTCCTTCTTTATATTCTTCGCTTAATCCTTCCAGATCCAACTCCATTTTCATCCCCGACCCCATTATCTATCGCAGCATCGTCGCCATGGACGCGGCATTTCCTCTCTTGCTTCTGTTTTGCTTCCCGCGCCTTTCCTTGTACCGCCTTTTATATCACTAATCTCTAGAGCCATTTCGTATCCTTTATCATTATCGTTTATTTCCATTGCCTGCTTTATCTCTTGCGCGTCCTTTTCCTCATCCTCGTCCTCTTTCTTTTTCTTCCCTAAGCCCTACTTCCTCCGCCAGTGTCCTGAAGCATCATCCTTGGTTTTTCATGGGTTGTTTTCATGATGACTTTTTTCGTAAGTTTAATTCAGGGCGAGGAAATAAACTCTAAATCCTCGGGATAATTAAATTATTTATATGCATATTCATCATAACGCGGCAGCTGACCCGTCAACCACTCCTGCGATTATAATTAATGGCGGCAACGGTGTCATCCCATTGCGAGGCCGCTTTTGTAGCTCTCTCCCGTATTCGGACACACACACACACACACACACACACACACACACACACACACACACACACACACACACACACACACACACACACACACACACATATACATGCGCGCGCGCGCCCATACGTTTTTACATTTTGTACAAAATTATAATGCGGCCACGTTACATAGAAATACACATGCATATATACATATGGATATATATACATATACATATATATATGTATACACATATGTATACATATACACGTGTATATATATATAATATATATATATATATATATATATATAGATATATAGATATATGTACACACACACATATATGTATATATATATATGCATACATATATATATATATATATATATATATATATATATATATATATATATATATATATATATACATACGTATATACACGTGTATATATATATATATATATATATATATATATATATATATATATATATATATATATATATATATACATATACACACACACACACACACATACTCAGGTTTCCTGGAACCGTCCACTGAACGTTAAAAACACAGGCATTTTTCTGGCCTGTGCCCGGCAACGACCTGACTTGACTTGGCCTGTGCTTCCAGAATCGGCGTGACAGAGAAGGGTTGGATGCGCGTCCGGCTGGAAGCGGACGGCGAGGGCGGCCACTCGTCCATCCCCCCCCACGACCAGGCCGTCACTCGCTTGGCGTCCGCTCTGGTTAACCTGCAACGCTACCCGCAGCCTTCCATGTTCGGCGAAGGGACGGAGGCTGATCTGCTGACTCTCATGGCGCACAAGGTAGACATTAACATCCTGTAACAAGGCAAACCGCTCTCCTGCAGATCCTGATTCAGTCGGCAACATACATCACACGCTGATGTAATCTATCACAAAATTACTCGACTCTCAGTCACTTTGTATTACTCAGTACACTTCATACTGACTGATTCAATTTGTATTATTTGGCACGCTTGATACTGATTCACTTCGTATTGCACACGTCATTCAGACTGATTTCACACACATCCCCTTTTTGAACTTGCAGGCATCATGGCCACACAAGCTGGTGTATGCAAACACATGGTTATTTGAGCCCCTCCTGAAGGTGATCATGTCTCGCAGCCGTGAGACGAACGCCATCATCCGCACGACCACCGCTGCCACCATTGTCCGCGCCGGCGTCAAGGTGAGTGGGTGCTACTGAATGTTCTCATTTTTTTCTTATTTTTTTCTGCCGCTGCTCTGCTTTTTTTACCCTGTTACTATAATCACACAGAGATCCTGTGTGCTTTCTTATGTGCCTTGCTTGCCCAATGAAGGCCAGAGCTTTGTAGCTGCCACGGTAATGTTGATATTAATGATAAACCCCAATAGTGAAGATGCATCAGGCTCACTTTACTGTCGGTCTGATAAGAACCTAAAAGAGTTTAGTGGTAGAGTAATAAATGTAATCATGGTTGCAATTTAAGAATTCATAGTTATAAAGGTTGCAGGTGTTATAACACTGTGAATGATTTGATTGTAATAAAACGTGAGAAATAGTAAGAAGTTGCATTAGTAATGATGATATCATTCAAGTTCTTCGTTGTTGCTGATGGTTTTGTTTTATTATTGTTATTGTTACTATTATTATTATTATTATAGGTATTATCATTACGCTTGGTATTACTATGGCTGTTTTATTAGTACTAATATTATTCGTATTATTGTGTTTTTTATTATTGCTACTGCTATTGTTATTATTATTATTATTTTTGTTATTATTATTACTGGTACCTACTATCATTATCATAATAATAAAGATTTAAGTATAGTAAGATAAAGATGTAATAATACGATTGATAATCATGATGATGATAATCATAACAATATTAATGTCAGTAATATTGTTAATGATAATAATGATAATGATGGTATATGATGATAATAATAATAGTAATGATAATGAAAATAATAAAGATAATAGAGATAATGATAATAGTAATAATAACAAAGAAAGTAGGTAGTAGCAACAGTAAAAATGATAATAATAATTATAATAGCAATAATGAGAATGATTGTAACACTGATGATGATCATACTGACAATGATAATAGTAACGAACATGCATCATTTTGTCTGAACATGTATCATACTTGTTTTTGACACTGGAATATTTTGCTGTAATCCATATTTATAATTTTATTTAATACACCTGCTCTCGGATCTCCGTTTGATCTATTAACATTTATGATATTTAGATACTGTATCAGGGAGATGAACATAGTTATCAACCTAGCCTTGATCACAGGGTAATGGCAGTACATAATGATGTTCCAGCGGGATAGGGAACCCCTGCAAATCGTATCTGGAAGTCGAACAAATTGTGTTGTATGACTTTATGGTAATTTTGTGATTAAGGCTAAGAACAGCAATGTATGTTACGCAGACGAATCACAAAAGATCAGACCTCTTGATTGATGTTTATGGTAGTGATGAGGATGTTGGTGAGATTGATAATAGTAATGATAATGGTAATTCTGATGGTGGTGATGTTAATGATAATGATCATCATAATATTGATGATTGATAATGATAATGATAATAATAATGATGATAAAAATGAAAATGATAATGATATTGATAATCATAATAATAATGATAGTGATGATGGTAATAATGATAATTATGATAATGTCAATGATGATAATAATGATGATAATAATGATAATAGTAATAATGATAATGATGATAATAGTATTAGTAATAATAACAATGCTAAAATATTGATTATGATAATTATGATATGATAATAATGATGATGAAAATAATAACAATAATACTGAAAATGACGCTGATAATGAAAATGATGATAATGATAATGATAACAGTAATGATAATAGTAGTAATATAATAATACTGATAACAATGATAATAATAATAGTAATGATAACAATAATGATATTGATAATAATAATGAAAACAATAATGATAATAATAATAATGATAACAATAATGATATTAATAATAACAATGATAACAACTATCATGAAAATGATAGTAATGATTCTGACAAAATTATTAGTATAATAGTAACTAAAAACAGTGGTGGTTAGTAAAAAAATTAAATGATGACAGTAATAATGATAAATCTAAGGATGATGATAATGATAGTAATAATGATTATGATAATGATAATGAATATAATGAAGATAATGATTTTGATACTAATTATGATAATGATAATGAATATAATGATAATGATTTTGTTACTAATTATGATAATGATTTTGATACTAATTATGATAATGATATTGATACTAATTATGATAATGATATTGATACTAATTATGATAATGATTATGATATTACTAATGATAATCATGATTATCCTTATATTATGATAATAGTGTAATGATAGTATTATCATTATCATGATAATGATGATAAAAATAATGATGATAAAAATAATGATAATGATAATGATGATAATAATAATAACAATAATAATAATGATGACATGAATGATAATGACAATATGTAACGGTAATAATAATAATGATGCTAATAATAATAATGGTAATGTAATAGTAAGAATGACAAGAATGATAATGATAATGATAATGACATCGATCCTACTAATACTAATTATTTTGATTATTGAAAATTATCATCATCATCATTATGATTATGATTATCATTATCACTATTGTTTTATTATTATTATTATTATTATTATTATTATTATTATAATTATTATTATTATTATCATCACCATTATTATTATCATCATTACTGTTTGATTGTTATCATATTCATTGATATTACTTCACTGCGATTATTGCTGCTATCATTATTATTATGATTATTAATATTATTGTTGTTATTTTATTATTTTTATTGTTATTCTTGTTCTTGTTATTCTTATTCTTGTTATCATTATTATTTTTTTTATTATTCCTTTA
>NW_027217908.1:0-14125 GCF_042767895.1 Penaeus vannamei | reverse complement strand
GGAATATTTGGATTCAGTCATGCATAGTTATCGGAAAGCTCTGTTCTTCCTTTTGGTGTTCGAGTTTACACCAGGCTTAACCCCAATTCTGTGTATGCTGCTGAAATACTAAAAGAAATAGTGATAATGATATATGTGCTTTTTAATCATATCGAGTCCAATTTCCGTAAATGGGAATGAATAAACCCATGTGATGCGTGATCACACCAAGAATTAGACTTCGCATAATACGATGTAAAATGTTTTCCCGTCTCCTTTATTTTTCTCCATTCTATCCTATTTTGTCTTCTATTTTCTCTCTCTCCTACCTTCTATGTTTGTTTATCTCTTCCATCGACCATCTTCTTATTAATCACTTCCGTATTCAATATTCTTTCTAAACTCTCCACGTCTGTCACCTTCCATTTCAATATTTTTTTTTTTCGTTCCGTTCCATTCCTTTCTTTCTCCTTCCATTGCATAATAACTCGAGTTTCTTTTCGAAAGTGATGTTTATAGACCTCTCTTCTTTCTTTTCAGGTAAGTTGACGCAGCGAGAGCAAGTATCGTCACAGGACGATATTGTTCCCCCACGCATGTTGCCTTCATAAAGATGTAACTAGTTGTAACATTTAGAAAATTGTTGCTTTTTTATTTTAGAATTGCATTATTTTTTCTCTAGTGATAGTGATAATGAAACCAATAGTATTGATTGTTAATATTGATGATATTAGTAATGGTGGTGATGTAAGGGTTATATTCTGTAGATATTATCCATTATCTTCATCTCTCTGCATAAACATTGTTAATACTCTTGTGATTATATTGTATCATCAGTAACTCCTTTATAATTGACATTGCCATTATCGTATATTATCATCTTTAGTATAAGTACATTATTATAGGTGATTTTTTAGAGTATTTGTTATATGTCAAATCTAGAAAAATTAAATATGTATTTGTGTGAGTATGTGCCCCCCCTCAACACACACGTGCAATACTATGCGCTTTATTTTTTTATTTTATTTTTTTATTGGGCACATAAATTTGTAAAAGCGCCTGTTTACCGCGCAGCGTAGATTGGCCCAATCCAGCTATTTTTGCAGACCTATTTATCAATTAAACCCGACCATATTAGGTTGTGCCATCAGTGACAACCCATTTTAATAGCGTAGATACGATGTATAAATAATTATTACCCATCACTAACGTTATATAATACAAAACAGTATTCGTGCAACAACGAACCGAGTAGGTTTAGACAAAATGAAAAATTTAACTGCACAAGTTACATTATATATCCACACATATGGTGTTAAATATATTTTTATTTGTATTATATCGTAAGACCTGTTTATTTGTCACGTATATGAAAGCCCAGAGTGCTGTTAGATAAAATTGGTCCATTGTATGAAAAAAAAACAGAATAAAAATTACAATGAAAGTTAGAAGAACATGAACATGTCCTGTAATCATTGTCCTCAGAAATTAGCAAACATTTTTTAAATATTTTTGAATCCATAACCCGTAACACCATGCACGTTTTTACGGCAGTTGCAAAAGATTTGACTTAAAACAAGGTCTGCTTTGGTTTGAACCCATGACAGGTAGTGTCCGTTCAAGTAGATTTTCATCTACATCCTTGGTAAGATGTATTTTTTCAATGGCGGTTTCCTTTCTGTTGTGTCTGTTGAACTGGCCCTCTAGGAATTGCAAGTAGGCAGCTATCAGTGGGCGGACTATATATTTTGTTATTGTATTTGGTGCAACAAGGACGCCAAGGTTACCATCCTGCTCAGCCACCTCGCCTACGTTCTTTTTTACGCAGGCCCTCTGCCCACAGTGCGACAAACCTAGAGAGAGGGAGAGAGACCGATACTAGACGGGGAAATGAAAAGATTTCCTTCACATATCGCGGTTCTTAATCTTAGCTAGGCCATTATATCCTCATGATTGTATATTTCTATGGCTTATGGAAAATGTTAAATTAATTATGAAGACAAAAGTTTCCAACTTCTTTATTGGACCTTTGTAACACTTGCTGCTTCTTTCGGTTAACATTTGAGACCTCATGTGACCTGAGTTACCTCGTTTTCTGATGGACAGGTGTGTTGCAGTCATTATGACCCCCTTGAGGAAGACAGTAAGCTGAGATCCAATTACAGTAGAGTTGCTAAAACGATGTTCCATTTGAAATCATACATTTGCTTTGTCTGTTAATTTCATATTGCTTTCTCTCATTTCTACCGGTCTGCTATTCCTTATATCACTGCTTCTTCCTACTGATTATAGAAGGGCACCGAGATATGGGTTGATTTTGCCCGCCTCAGCTGTCCGATGTGGTTGATCCCCTCCGTAACGAGTAACGGGATGAGAACCGCTCTGTCCGTCTTTGGCTTTCAATATTTGTAGTCCCCCGTTAATCAAATCAAAAGCTATAAAATTACACGTACCTATTATAAGCTTCATTGATAACTGAAATTTTATTTCTGGTGTACACATGTATGTTTTCTCTTATTTATTCTTCTTGAAATTACGAATATTTATCTTAGCATTTATGTTTTATTTTTAACGTGTATGCAAATCGGTTGGTAAACGAACGGAAAATTTCACCATCGGCGCTAAGTTTGGCCATGGATCTTCCTTCTGAAGTAGTTTATTCCTCCATTGACAATATTAGGGCCAAATGAGGAATAACGGAATACAAACTACAATTACAAGAGCAGGACGTTGAAAAAGGATAAGATTGCCGATGTTAGCAGTTATCTACCTGCAGGGTATCCACATTATTATACATTTTGGTCTTTCCTGTCAAACTACAATTTAACCCACAGTCATGTTGGTTACTGCTTTTAATCTTTGCTCTTCTGAGGACACAGTGCATTAAGGAAGAAAAAATTACGTATATCCAGTTAGTGTTTCTTCCCTCGAGAGCGCTCTGATCGTGGGATAGTAGAGACCGACTTATTGTATCATGGGACTGGGTTTAGTAGGGGACAAGTAGTGTGACCACGGCTTTAGGGGACACTCCTGACGAGGCAGTCGATAGTGGGAGCAATAGCTTGAATGCTACTGCTTCTCTTTCGCTCTCCTGAATGACAAATGTTTTTTACCGGTAAATCCTTTCATGTAAAACTTTTGAACAGTTTACATTGTGCTAAAATCGTTGGTCTATCGCCCTTGTTTTTTCACTGATCGCCATGTTACTAATTGAGTTTTAGTTTTGCTAATGTTATTGTCCGGCCCTCTGTAATCCATTTCTTTGATTAGTTTTTGTGAAAGCCTTAATTATAGTGTCAGCTGCTGGTTGCTCTTACAGGACAGTCGACAGTTAGAACAACCACGGTTAGTATTGGTATTGGTATATTTGTTGGTTACACAGTTTTATCCGCAGTCTGTCTTGGTATTAACATTGTTACTGTTATTATTGCTGTTATTTGTACTTTGCTCTATGAATTTCCAATATCAGCCGATTCAGTAGTCCCTTTGGAAGACCGTAAAGTTTCTCAGCTTCTCTGGCCTTACCTAATGAGGGAGATATGAAGCTGGGTGTGCCTGGGCATGGCGCTGCTAGTGGCAAGAGGGCGGCGGTTGGTGACAAGTGAATAAGGGCATTTTGGTCTCAAGTCTTGTCAAATTTTTTCTGCACCTGTCGCAACTCTTATGCTCCTTACAATGCAATTTACGTTTTTACGGTTGGTCGATGTGCGGTAAATGTGGGCGTGTGGGCGAAGGTTCCACAGAGAGCATCACTTCTCAGATCTCCCACTTGAGCGAATGAAGATCTTGCGAGGGAAGCGATCCAGCTCTCGCTATAGAGGACCTCATGACGTCTCCACCTTGGCGTGGTCTGTCATGTATTCGCTCTCGGTGCTTTCCTCCTGTAGTGGTGACAATATATTCTGTCATAAAGAAGGGGAGACCCAAAAAAAAAAAAATCTTCAGGATGCGTTAAGAGTTTTTGGCGGTGTATGGCAACTGCAGCGTGGGCCGTGTACGGGTTTGCGAGGGCGGTGGAGATTGGTGCTAGTGTGTGTGTGTGTGTGTGGGGCGGCTCAGTAGATGTGTGCCCGTTGAGTTGACTCAACGTGTGCGGTTTCTCTCCATGAGTGGTGGGGGTTGTACGTGCGTACAGAGATGACCGTTTCTGGTCATCAGTGTGTCTGTGCTGATCGCACACCTGGATCCTCTTTCTTGCTCCAGGCTTTTCGTGAGAGGATGATTTTCTCAGACTTCGTGACATTAGTGATTTCAGCGACTGAATTTGGTGCACGAGGGCCCAGATCTTGAGTGAAAGTGTTTTAATGACAATTTTTGTGCTTTAACACCCAGACGCGACAGTGTGCGCGTGGGACGTTAACCAGTTTTTTTTAGGTTTCTCCGATGAAATGTGAGACACAGGAAATTTTAAAGTACAAAATTAATATAACCGAGTATGCGTTTGAGGAAAATATCCTGAAATCCTGGAAATAGCCGTTATTGACTGGAAACGCTGCATGCTCAGATGATATTGTGCGGCTGATTTTGCCATGATGTCATTCTTCAGTCTTCAAATATTTCGGCCATGCTTGCCATGAATACCTAGATATATGTCTATTTAAGCTCTGCCTTGTAGCGCATGGTATTAATGAGAAAGTGGGGTCGAGGTGTCTCCTTGTGGTAAACCGTGATTCAACATGTTCTGAAATTTTGTTCTGTTCTGAGGCAGAGAGAGGAAGGTGCCGTGACTCATTGATCTCGGAATGTTTTTGCTTACCTACTGAATCATACATTCCACTTTAAGATGTTTCCCATTCAATTCGTGTGTGCAGCCTAGATCGCGTTTGAAGTAGTATCATTTGGTCAACAATGTCTTATCATATCCGGAACTTGTGTTTTTAATTAGTATGTGATTTATGCTTCACTTGGTTTTCATGCTGACCGGTGACATTCTTGGTTTTTAGCCTAGTAAAGACATTTGGTTTAATGTTAGATAACGTGCATGAACTGCAGAAAGAGGCTAGACAAAATACCGCAGGTGCTGACGGGAGTTTGAAGCGTTGCAGACCAGCGACACAAAGGGACTTTGTTGTCAGACTAGAACAAATTTTCAAGTAAGTGGGGACACGTGCAAGAACAGCGTCTGACTTTCTCACCACGTATATACCGACGATTTGCAGTCAGATATATATCATGTAGTGTTATTGTCGAGGGCTTGCTCAGTTAGAATTATCATACCGTGGTATTTAATCTCGGATATACACACAACTTGATATAGTTTACAAGATTATCTGTTGTGTAATTCAGTATTCTTGCTTCATGGTAAGGAGAAATTTTAATCTTTTAGATATTTTTTTTTTGTAAATAAATAAAATCTTGTTAAGGGTAGAGACCAGTTTTTCTTTTAAGCGCTTAGAATACACGATTTATTTATGCATTAAACATGCAAAAATTGGACGCTGGCAGACTGCATCAAAGAATAGTGTTTCATTCAGAATACATCGCATAGATTATAGTTACTTCAAGCCCATGGTATTTTCTTTTATCTTTCCGATAAGATAAGATTCCTTACCTCACTGTCGAACAACACACACACACACACACACACACACACACACACACACACACACACACACACACACACACACACACACACACACACACACACACACACACACACACACACACACAACCGCACACACACACACACACACACACACACACACACACACACACACACACACACACACACACACACACACACACACACACACACACACTCAACCTCACACACTCACACACACACACGCAACCTCACACACACACGCAACCTCACACACACACAACCACACACACACACAACCTCACACACACCCACAACCGCACACACACACACCCACAACCGCACACACACACACACACCCACAACCGCACACACACACACACACCCACAACCGCACACACACACACCCACAACCGCACACACACACACCCACAACCGCACACACACACAAACACACGCACACACACACACACACACACACACACACACACACACACACACACACACTCAAACGCATCCCCCCACACACACACGCACCCCCACACACACACACACACACACACCCACAACCGCACACACACACACCCACAACCGCACACACACACACACACACACCCACATGCACACACACCCACACGCACACGCACACGATACGCATGCGCGCGCACACGCACACACACACACACACATACATACATACACACACATACACACACACACACACGACACGACACGACACGACACGACACGACATGCGTGTAATGCCTTCCGCGATCAGTGGAAGGCAGTCTGCAATTCGCAAAAACTCATAATACAATGTTATATGTTTTGGTCTTAAAAATCGGGTTGCGATATACGCGAGTCATTTGTAGATCGGTTATTTTGACTACTCCGTAGTTCATAAAGAGCAAGAGTGGAGCACGGTAACAGGTCTTCTCTGGCACGTACGCATGTAACTTGAGATATGATGCAACATGCGGGCGTCTCATAATATACCGGTACCGGAGTTATCAATATTTGTCCTATTAGATTACTCCGGTCTCACTCGCCGGTGCATATACCCTCCCTTGGTTTATCCGCCTTCATTTATGTTGTATACCGAGTAGCAGGAAGACGAAAAGCAGTGACTCAGTTGCTTCTTCTCAGGTCTCAAATTAATGTTTTGTATTTCAATTAGATCTCCATTTTTATGGCCAAAACTCGCTGTATCATCAAAACGATTGCATAACTTGATTTTCCATCGGGACTGCAGAAATTTGAAGTACCAGTTTAGGTTCCACGGCTTCCCATGCAGTGCATGTTTGTTTCGCGCTACCAGGGAACCCTAAAAATCATATTTGACGAGTACTTCACATTTTGTCGATATCTTATGATGATCAAGATTTCCATATAAAAATATTGCGTAGGCCCCTAAACGGTATGACAGCTTGTGCTATTAAGGTTTATTTAAAGTACATAATTTCAATAACTCATATGAAGGCCTTGTGCTTCTCAGCAACTTTCCTTCTGTTCTCGCACACGCTCCCTTACGTAGGCCAACCCACCTTCCGCCGACCCTTTCTCTCCCCCTTCTCTCTCCCCTTCCCTCTACACTTTCCGCCTTCTCTCTCCGCTTCCCTCTACACTTTCCACCTTCTCTCTCCCCTTCCCTCTACACTTTCCGCCGACCCTTTCTCTCTCCCCTTCCCTCTACACTTTCCGCCGACCCTTTCTCTCCCCCCTTCCCTCTACACTTTCCGCCTTCTCTCTCCCCTTCCCTCTACACTTTCCGCCTTCTCTCTCCCCTTCCCTCTACACTTTCCGCCGACCCTTTCTCTCCCCCCTTCCCTCTACACTTTCCGCCGACCCTTCCTCTCTCCCCTTCCCTCTACACTTTCCGCCGACCCTTTCTCTCCCCCCTTCCCTCTACACTTTCCGCCGACCCTTTCTCTCCCCCCTTCCCTCTACACTTTCCGCCGGCCCTTTCTCTCCCCCCTTCCCTCTACACTTTCCGCCGGCCCTTTCTCTCCCCCCTTCCCTCTACACTTTCCGCCGACCCTTTCTCTCCCCCCTTCCCTCTACACTTTCCGCCGACCCTTTCTCTCCCCCCTTCCCTCTACACTTTCCGCCGACCCTTTCTCTCCCCCCTTCCCTCTACACTTTCCGCCGACCCTTTCTCTCTCCCCTTCCCTCTACACTTTCCGCCGACCCTTTCTCTCCCCCCTTCCCTCTACACTTTCCGCCGACCCTTTCTCTCTCCCCTTCCCTCTACACTTTCCGCCGACCCTTTCTCTCTCCCCTTCCCTCTACACTTTCCGCCTTCTCTCCCCCCTTCCCTCTACACTTTCCGCCGACCCTTTCTCTCCCCCCTTCCCTCTACACTTTCCGCCGACCCTTTCTCTCCCCCCTTCCCTCTACACTTTCCGCCGACCCTTTCTCTCTCCCCTTCCCTCTACACTTTCCGCCGACCCTTTCTCTCCCCCCTTCCCTCTACACTTTCCGCCGACCCTTTCTCTCCCCCCTTCCCTCTACACTTTCCGCCGACCCTTTCTCTCCCCCCTTCCCTCTACACTTTCCGCCGACCCTTTCTCTCCCCCCTTCCCTCTACACTTTCCGCCGACCCTTTCTCTCCCCCCTTCCCTCTACACTTTCCGCCGACCCTTTCTCTCCCCCCTTCCCTCTACACTTTCCGCCCACCCTTTCTCTCCCCCCTTCCCTCTACACTTTCCGCCGACCCTTTCTCTCTCCCCTTCCCTCTACACTTTCCGCCGACCCTTTCTCTCCCCCCTTCCCTCTACACTTTCCGCCGACCCTTTCTCTCTCCCCTTCCCTCTACACTTTCCGCCGACCCTTTCTCTCTCCCCTTCCCTCTACACTTTCCGCCGACCCTTTCTCTCCCCCCTTCCCTCTACACTTTCCGCCGACCCTTTCTCTCTCCCCTTCCCTCTACACTTTCCGCCGACCCTTTCTCTCTCCCCTTCCCTCTACACTTTCCGCCTTCTCTCCCCCCTTCCCTCTACACTTTCCGCCGACCCTTTCTCTCTCCCCTTCCCTCTACACTTTCCGCCGACCCTTTCTCTCTCCCCTTCCCTCTACACTTTCCGCCTTCTCTCTCCCCTTCCCTCTACACTTTCCACCTTCTCTCTCCCCTTCCCTCTACACTTTCCGCCTTCTCTGTCCCCTTCCCTCTACACTTTCCACCTTCTCTCTCCCCTTCCCTCTACACTTTCCGCCTTCTCTGTCCCCTTCCCTCTACACTTTCCACCTTCTCTCTCCCCTTCCCTCTACACTTTCCGCCGACCCTTTCTCTCTCCCCTTCCCTCTACACTTTCCGCCGACCCTTTCTCTCCCCCCTTCCCTCTACACTTTCCGCCTTCTCTCTCCCCTTCCCTCTACACTTTCCGCCTTCTCTCTCCCCTTCCCTCTACACTTTCCGCCTTCTCTCTCCCCTTCCCTCTACACTTTCCGCCGACCCTTTCTCTCCCCCCTTCCCTCTACACTTTCCGCCGACCCTTTCTCTCTCCCCTTCCCTCTACACTTTCCGCCGACCCTTTCTCTCCCCCCTTCCCTCTACACTTTCCGCCGACCCTTTCTCTCCCCCCTTCCCTCTACACTTTCCGCCGACCCTTTCTCTCCCCCCTTCCCTTTACACTTTCCGCCGACCCTTTCTCTCTCCCCTTCCCTCTACACTTTCCGCCGACCCTTTCTCTCCCCCCTTCCCTCTACACTTTCCGCCTTCTCTCTCCCCTTCCCTCTACACTTTCCGCCGACCCTTTCTCTCTCCCCTTCCCTCTACACTTTCCGCCGACCCTTTCTCTCTCCCCTTCCCTCTACACTTTCCGCCGACCCTTTCTCTCTCCCCTTCCCTCTACACTTTCCGCCGACCCTTTCTCTCTCCCCTTCCCTCTACACTTTCCGCCTTCTCTCCCCCCTTCCCTCTACACTTTCCGCCGACCCTTTCTCTCCCCCCTTCCCTCTACACTTTCCGCCGACCCTTTCTCTCCCCCCTTCCCTCTACACTTTCCGCCGACCCTTTCTCTCTCCCCTTCCCTCTACACTTTCCGCCGACCCTTTCTCTCCCCCCTTCCCTCTACACTTTCCGCCGACCCTTTCTCTCCCCCCTTCCCTCTACACTTTCCGCCGACCCTTTCTCTCCCCCCTTCCCTCTACACTTTCCGCCGACCCTTTCTCTCCCCCCTTCCCTCTACACTTTCCGCCGACCCTTTCTCTCCCCCCTTCCCTCTACACTTTCCGCCGACCCTTTCTCTCCCCCCTTCCCTCTACACTTTCCGCCCACCCTTTCTCTCCCCCCTTCCCTCTACACTTTCCGCCGACCCTTTCTCTCTCCCCTTCCCTCTACACTTTCCGCCGACCCTTTCTCTCCCCCCTTCCCTCTACACTTTCCGCCGACCCTTTCTCTCTCCCCTTCCCTCTACACTTTCCGCCGACCCTTTCTCTCTCCCCTTCCCTCTACACTTTCCGCCGACCCTTTCTCTCCCCCCTTCCCTCTACACTTTCCGCCGACCCTTTCTCTCTCCCCTTCCCTCTACACTTTCCGCCGACCCTTTCTCTCTCCCCTTCCCTCTACACTTTCCGCCTTCTCTCCCCCCTTCCCTCTACACTTTCCGCCGACCCTTTCTCTCCCCCCTTCCGTCTACACTTTCCGCCGACCCTTTCTCTCTCCCCTTCCCTCTACACTTTCCGCCTTCTCTCTCCCCTTCCCTCTACACTTTCCGCCTTCTCTCTCCCTTTCCCTCTACACTTTCCGGCTTCTCTCTCCCATTCCCTCTACACTTTCCACTTTCCCTCTCCCATTCCCTCTACACTTTCCGCCTTCTCTGTCCCCTTCCCTCTACACTTTCCACCTTCTCTCTCCCCTTCCCTCTACACTTTCCGCCGACCCTTTCTCTCTCCCCTTCCCTCTACACTTTCCGCCGACCCTTTCTCTCCCCCCTTCCCTCTACACTTTCCGCCTTCTCTCTCCCCTTCCCTCTACACTTTCCGCCTTCTCTCTCCCCTTCCCTCTACACTTTCCGCCTTCTCTCTCCCCTTCGCTCTACACTTTCCGCCGACCCTTTCTCTCCCCCCTTCCCTCTACACTTTCCGCCGACCCTTTCTCTCTCCCCTTCCCTCTACACTTTCCGCCGACCCTTTCTCTCCCCCCTTCCCTCTACACTTTCCGCCGACCCTTTCTCTCCCCCCTTCCCTCTACACTTTCCGCCGACCCTTTCTCTCCCCCCTTCCCTCTACACTTTCCGCCGACCCTTTCTCTCCCCCCCTTCCCTCTACACTTTCCGCCGACCCTTTCTCTCTCCCCTTCCCTCTACACTTTCCGCCGACCCTTTCTCTCTCCCCTTCCCTCTACACTTTCCGCCGACCCTTTCTCTCCCACCTTCCCTCTACACTTTCCGCCGACCCTTTCTCTCCCCTTTCCCTCTACACTTTCCGTCGACCCTTTCTCTCCCCCCTTCCCTCTACACTTTCCGCCGACCCTTTCTCTCCCCCCTTCCCTCTACACTTTCCGCCGACCCTTTCTCTCTCCCCTTCCCTCTACACTTTCCGCCGACCCTTTCTCTCCCCCCTTCCCTCTACACTTTCCGCCGACCCTTTCTCTCCCCCCTTCCCTCTACACTTTCCGCCGACCCTTTCTCTCTCCCCTTCCCTCTACACTTTCCGCCGACCCTTTCTCTCCCCCCTTCCCTCTACACTTTCCGCCGACCCTTTCTCTCCCCCCTTCCCTCTACACTTTCCGCCGACCCTTTCTCTCTCCCCTTCCCTCTACACTTTCCGCCGACCCTTTCTCTCCCCCCTTCCCTCTACACTTTCCGCCTTCTCTCTCCCCTTCCCTCTACACTTTCCGCCGACCCTTTCTCTCTCCCCTTCCCCCTACACTTCCCGCCGACCCTTTCTCTCTCCCCTTCCCTCTACACTTTCCGCCGACCCTTTCTCTCTCCCCTTCCCTCTACACTTTCCGCCGACCCTTTCTCTCTCCCCTTCCCTCTACACTTTCCGCCGACCCTTTCTCTCTCCCCTTCCCTCTACACTTTCCGCCGACCCTTTCTCTCCCCCCTTCCCTCTACACTTTCCGCCGACCCTTTCTCTCTCCCCTTCCCTCTACACTTTCCGCCGACCCTTTCTCTCCCCCCTTCCCTCTACACTTTCCGCCGACCCTTTCTCTCCCCCCTTCCCTCTACACTTTCCGCCGACCCTTTCTCTCCCCCCTTCCCTCTACACTTTCCGCCTTCTCTCTCCCCTTCCCTCTACACTTTCCGCCTTCCCTTCCCTCTACACTTTCCGCCTTCCCTCTACACTTTCCGCCTTCTCTCTCCCCTTCCCTCTACACTTTCCGCCGACCCTTTCTCTCCCCCCTTCCCTCTACACTTTCCGCCGACCCTTTCTCTCCCCCCTTCCCTCTACACTTTCCGCCGACCCTTTCTCTCCCCCCTTCCCTCTACACTTTCCGCCGACCCTTTCTCTCCCCCCTTCCCTCTACACTTTCCGCCGACGCTTTCTCTCCCCCCTTCCCTCTACACTTTCCGCCTTCTCTCTCCCCTTCCCTCTACACTTTCCGCCTTCTCTCTCCCTTTCCCTCTACACTTTCCGCCTTCTCTCTCCCATTCCCTCTACACTTTCCACTTTCCCTCTCCCCTTCCCTCTACACTTTCCGCCGACCCTTTCTCTCTCCCCTTCCCTCTACACTTTCCGCCGACCCTTTCTCTCCCCCCTTCCCTTTACACTTTCCGCCTTCTCTCTCCCCTTCCCTCTACACTTTCCGCCTTCTCTCTCCCCTTCCCTCTACACTTTCCGCCGACCCTTTCTCTCCCCCCTTCCCTCTACACTTTCCGCCGACCCTTTCTCTCTCCCCTTCCCTCTACACTTTCCGCCGACCCTTTCTCTCTCCCCTTCCCTCTACACTTTCCGCCGACCCTTTCTCTCCCCCCTTCCCTCTACACTTTCCGCCGACCCTTTCTCTCCCCCCTTCTCTCTACACTTTCCGCCGACCCTTTCTCTCCCCCCTTCCCTCTACACTTTCCGCCTTCTCTCTCCCCTTCCCTCTACACTTTCCGCCTTCTCTCTCCCCTTCCCTCTACACTTTCCGCCTTCTCTCTCCCCGTCCCTCTACACTTTCCGCCTTCTCTCTCCCCTTCCCTCTACACTTCTCGCCTTCTCTCTCCCCTTCCCTCTACACTTTCCGCCTTCTCTCTCCCCTTCCCTCTACACTTTCCGCCTTCTATCTCCCCTTCCCTCTACACTTCTCGCCTTCTCTCTCCCCTTCCCTCTACACTTTCCGCCTTCTCTCTCCCCTTCCCTCTACACTTTCCGCCTTCTCTCTCCCCTTCCCTCTACACTTTCCGCCTTCTCTCTCCCCTTCCCTCTACACTTTCCACCTTCTCTCTCCCCTTCCCTCTACACTTTCCGCCTTCTCTCTCCCCTTCCCTCTACACTTCTCGCCTTCTCTCTCCCCTTTCCCCTACACTTTCCGCCTTCTCTCTCCCCTTCCCTCTACACTTTCCCCCTTCTATCTCCCCTTCCCTCTACACTTCTCCCCTTCTCTCTCCCCTTCCCTCTACACTTTCCGCCTTCTCTCTCCCCTTCCCTCTACACTTTCCGCCTTCTCTCTCCCTTTCCCTCTACACTTTCCGCCTTCTCTCTCCCATTCCCTCTACACTTTCCACTTTCCCTCTCCCATTCCCTCTACACTTTCCGCCTTCTCTCTCCCCTTCCCTCTACACTTTCCGCCTTCTCTCTCCCCTTCCCTCTACACATTCCGCCTTCTCTCTCCCCTCCCTCTACACTTTCCGCCTTCTCTCTCCCCTTCCCTCTACACTTTCCGCCTTCTCTCTCCCCTTCCCTCTACACTTTCCGCCTTCTCTCTCCCTTTCCCTCTACACTTTTCGCCTTCTCTCTCCCATTCCCTCTACACTTTCCGCCTTCTCTCTCCCATTCGCTCTACACTTTCCGCCTTCTCTCCCCCCTTCCCTCTACACTTTCCACCTCTCTCCCCTTCCCTCTACACTTTCCGCCTTCTCTCTCCCCTTCCCTCTACACTTTCCGCCTTCTCTCCCCCCTTCCCTCTACACTTCTCGCCTTCTCTCTCCCCTTCCCTCTACACTTTCCACCTGAAAATTGTACAACAATCAATTAGATTCATAACTAACCTACTGTGTGGATTTTCGTCTTAGGTAATGACGTGCTATGGAGTTTTGATTGTGTGTTTTACTCGGATGTGGCTGTTCTCTTTATTTCTAAGAGTTACAACACATACACAAGAATAACGATACACGAAGAACGGCGCTGGGTGGATCCCCCGGCTGGAGAGCCAGAGGGCAACTCAGGTCAGAAGCGGTCACTGAGAAGGTCGTTGAGTGTGTGAGACTGGGTCAAGATTGGCTTCCCTTTTATCCGGCCAGAGGGGGCGCTAGGGGCGCAAACAGGCATGGGTGAAGCGAGGGGCAGTGAGCGTGGGGCACGCACATGGCGCCCCTGCCACAACACGTGGTCTAGATGTGGACACACATGGGAAGTAGGTATTGCATGTATTGTACCTTTATACCCTAGCGCCCCCTCTGGCCGGATAAAAGGGAGGCCAATCTTGACCCAGTCTCACACCCTCAACAACCTTCT
>NW_027217907.1:7500-12500 GCF_042767895.1 Penaeus vannamei | reverse complement strand
TGAGAAGACTTGGCAGCAGTACGATTAGAGTAGGTGGTTATACCTATTACTGGTCGGATCGCAGCAATGATCACCCTTTCCAGGGAGTAGATATAGCCATCCCCAGCAGACTTCAGTCCTTGGTAGTAAAGGTTACTCCAGTTGATGAGGGTATAATGGTACTGAGACTGAAGCTAGCATTCGACTTCACATCTCTTATTGCTGTTTATGCTCCAACCGAAGTTTGTAAATTTGACGTGAAAGAGAGGTTCTATGCCAAATTTGCCTCTGTTGCGGACAGTTGTCCTCAGCGAGATATTTGTATTGTTATGGGCGACTTCAACGCAGTATATGGCTGTGATTGAGCTGGGTATAAGATGTCTGTCGGTCCCCATGGTACAGGAGCTAGAATAGCCTCCTTTTCCGGGACTTTGCAATGTCCCAGGAACTAAGGATTTCTGGCTCTTGGTACTAGCGCTCTAACCTACATCACTGGACATGGTACAGCAATGTGGGTAATGCAGCCAAGAAGATCGACTACATCCTCGTTAGCACTCACTGGAGGATCCTCCAGAACTACAAAGTGTATAGGAGTGCCGAGTACTGACCATAGATTAGTTGTGCCTATCCTCCAAGTATATTTCAAAACTGCCTGTTGGATCATTGACCACCTAGGGTTTCAAGTTGAGGGAGGGTGTTCCCAGGGGTTTGCTGAGGCAATCTCTGGTCGTTTTGCAGTGCTCGACAATCTGATGGATCCTGTAGTGTTCTGTATGACATCTTCAAGCATGAAACGCTTGATGCAGCTCAAGAATCAATTGAAAGCACAAGAGCAATACAGAATTTTATCTCACTGGAGACGAAGCCACAGAAGGTTGTCGTATGGCTCATCTGGTAGGGGATCGGGATTTGCACCATTCCCAGATGCGCAGACAAGGAACAGTAAATTAGGAGTCTTGCAGAGGAGATCGAAGGCCGTTTCTTAGTAAATGACCTTCGTCCTGCCTACCAAGCTCTGAGAAAGCTGAACTCCAAGCCCTCTTCACAGGTGACTGCAGTCACCTGTGATCCACCAACAGTTAACTTGGATGCAGGTAATGTCGAGATTCTGCTGCACACACCCACCCATCAGTGAGAATCCAGGCTTCCTAACTGAAAAAGGGGGGTAATCTTCAAGCTGAAGAGTTACAAAGAAACGGGTATCTGAGGCATCCCAGCTTAACTGTCAAAGGCTCAGGGCTTGCAGGCTGTCCTGGCTGCCATCTGGCAGCCTGGTACCATTCCCCCTGAACTGTTGATGGATGTGGTCATCCCTCTCTGGAAGGGAAAAAGGGATCGATGAAACTGCAGCAATCTCCGAGGCATCACACTGCTCAGTATACCGGGCAAGGTTCTCACTCACATCCTTGAGACGTATCTATAACCACCTGCTGAGGTACCAGAGACCAGAGCAATCTGGATTCCCTCCTGGTAAGTCCATAATAGACCATATGCTGGTGCTTTGAATCATTGTAGAGCGCCGTCGTGAGTGTGGACGTGGGCTGCTTGCAGCCTACATCAACCTCAAGAGGGCGTTTGATACGGTGTATTGGGAATCACTCTGGGAGATCTTGAGACTGAGAGGAATTCCAACAAGGATTATTGGACTAATAGCAAGCCGGTATACTGGTATTGAAAGTGCTTTTTCCTGTTAGTTCATAAGTGAGGCAAAACTGTGTCCTTGCCCCAACACTTTCAACACTTGCATGGACTGGATACTGGGCAGAGTTACTGTACAAAGTCACTGTGGAGCAACTCTGGGCAATATCAAGGTTACTGACCTTAACTTTGCTGATGATGTTGCTATTCTGAGTCCTTGGAAACCCTAGTGGTAGCTCTGGATGCATTTAGCAATGAAGCAAAGACCCTGGGTCTAGAGGTCTATTGGACCAAGACCATGATCCAAGATTTTGAGGACTTGCTAGGAGAACCTGTTTGGTCGGTACTTGTTTGCAGCAAGGACATTGAAGTCACAGAGAGCTTTAAATATGTAGGTAGTGCAGTTCATAACTTTGGGGTATGCCAGGCCAGAAAATCAGTAGACGGATTGGCCTGGCAGCAGTGGTCATGAACTCTCTCGACAAGAATATTTGAAGATACTGATACCTATGCAAAAGGACGAAGCTACATGTTTTCAAGGTCCTAATAATGTTGGTTTTGCTATATGGTTGCGAAACTTACAATATCTAGTGCCTTGGAATCTTGATGCCTTTTGTAATAAGTCCTTGCACCGGATCATGGGGTACAGTCGGTGGGACCACATGTCCAACCAATATTTGCACCGTAAACCTGGCACAGGACCTGTTATTTGCACAATCCAATCCGTGATCGCCAACTCGGACTATACTACCGCCTGACTCGTTTCCCACAGGATTCTGCCCACAGGAGACCTGTGGGACGACCTAGGAAGCCGTGGCTTGAGCAGATCGATCAGATCTGCATGAAAAGCTTGAAATGGTCTGAGTCCTTGACTGGCAGCTCGCCAAGAAGGACCCCCACGGATGAAAGCGAAGAGTGCTATGTACCCCCATCGGTGTTAGTTCTGAATGATGATGACATATATATATATATATATATATATATATATATATATATATATATATATATATATATATATATATATATATAAATATATATAAATATATATATATATATATATATATGTGTGTGTGTGTGTGTGTGTGTGTGTGTGTGTGTGTCTATTGTATATATACATACATATTACAGAGGCAGATACAAGATTTTTGGAAAGTGGGTGGCAAACAGAGCCCAATTCAAATTGCCTTAAGTCGCGAAGTGCTTTGCTTTGGAGACTTTGAAGTCCTCCAAAAAGAAATTCTGAAAATTAAAGATCATTAGATATGCACAAATATCTTTCGTTCAAAGGCTTCGGATAAAAAAAAATGCCCCAAAATAGCGGGACGCCCCCCCCCCCCCTGATTCCATGTCTGTATTATACTGAAATTAAAAATATCAACAGAATTTGACTCCATTCCCACGAATAAAGACAGCCTTAAAGCAGCGGTCACACTCTCCTTGTCAATTTCAAGGTCACCATAAAGACCGGAATATTTCCCTTCCCTTGACATTCACCGAGATGAAATTACGACACCGAAAGCAAAGCAAAAGCCATATTATGATTATATTATTATTACTACTACTACTACTACTATTATTATTATTATTGTCATTAATATTATTTTCTTTCTTTTTTTGGTGGGGGGGGGGTATTTTGTTGCTGTTATCTGTGCGTTATTCATCGAATAAACTAGTTACATTGTAGCCGACCCCCGCAACCTGCAGCGCAGCATACTTCCCCCAGGTTGGGTCCAGGTCCACAGCCTGTCCTCTCGCACTCACCATCAGCAGCTTCTCGACGACGCATATCGAGACCTGATTGGTTGACCATGGACACCTCACGGCTCGCCCATTGGACCGCAGGCTCCCCTCGTACCCGGGTGGCTGGCACAGCTCAGACCCACTTAAACTCCCGCACCCGGGCCGAGTTCACACTCACGATCCTCCAGCCGAGCAAGACACAGCAAGCAGCAACTAGGCCTACCAAGGCCTTAGCCGACGGGTGAGCCGCCCCGGCTCTTCCCGGCGATCTCCAGCACACCAGCCATACTTGTGGGCACTCACACCCACACCCAAAAGCTCCTTAAAGAGATGATTGACACCAGTCTATGGCGGATACCAATCCATTGCCATACTGGTGACTTTCCGGAGTGACACAAATACCCAGCCTTCTGGAGTATCACGGTTATCGCTCGCTCGCTTAGCTCCCTCACTGGAGGGGGAGTACCTGTAGCCGACCCCCGCAACCTGCTGCGCAGCATACTTCCCCAAGGTTGGGTCCAGGTCCACAGCCTGTCCTCTCGCACTCACCATCAGCAGCCTGTGGGCATTCACACCCACACCCAAAAGCTCCTTAAAGAGATGATTGACACCAGTCTATGGCGGATACCAATCCATTGCCATAACAAAATGAACAAAGTGAAAGCCAGGGAACCATTACCGAATGCCTGCCACCAAATTCATGGTAGCAAATTACAAAAAGCACAATAGCGGGTGAAATTTGCGAGGAACTTTGCCCAGGGCGTAAACCACACGGCTGCCAGGATTGTGTCAGGATCAACAACTAGTTTTACTATTTGACTCGATTTAAGTAGAAGTTTTACTTCCTCTCAGCTTTGCAGGTTTTATCAACTGACAATTACGTTTATCATACATCAATGATTACAGCAATACCGGAATGTGTTATCAGATTATCGGGAAAAAATGAAACGTCAGATTTCCTTTCTGTTGAAATGTGGGGTATCGGGACAGCTGGTTGGGTGACGCACGGAAAAGAATAAAGATCAACTTGTAATCTATTTGTCTTTTTCGTATTTTTGCATTCGGAGAAATGGCCTTACTTTCTTTTCTTCCTTTTAGTTCTTTCCAATTCTTCTTTTCTTCTCTTTTTCTCTGAGTCTTTCTCCGTCCTACTTGTTTCTAAATGGACACCAATGCACACAATGCCAATAAGTTGTGCAACACCAATCATGTGTTTACCGATGAATATGAGTTTGTTTGTTTTCTATAAATCTTTCTGACCTGAACTGAACTGTAGTGTGACCGATCCGCCCTTGACCTCGACGGGCAATGTGCGTGCCTGACCAAGGATCCTAAGCCATGTGCGACTAGTGTGACCGGGACTTTAAAGAACGTTCGTGTGTGTGTGGGTGTGTATGTGTGAGTGTGTGTGTGTGTGTGTGTGTGTTTGTGTGTGTGTGTGTTTGTTCACAGACACATTACAGGAAATTCAGAGTGACTTCATGGTGAATAAAAAAAATTTGAGGGTGAATAAGAGTGAATACAAGGAATTGATTATGAAGGAGATTGAATAGAAAGCCTTGAAAAAGATAAGTGAAAGGACCCGAGTAAAAAGTTTGAAGGTTACAGAAGAATGAATAAAAGGATTTAAGGGTAAAAAAGAA
>NW_027217906.1:0-7500 GCF_042767895.1 Penaeus vannamei | reverse complement strand
ATAATAATAATAATAATAATAATAATAATGGTGATGATGATGATAATGATACCAATAATAATTAAAAAAAGGATGATGATAAGAATGAAAGTAATAATGGCATTTATGATCATGATAATGATGGTAATAATAAGAATAACAATGATAGTAATAATGATAGTGAAAATAATATTTATGATAATAAAACGAAAAAGAAAAAGAATGATAATAATGAAAATGATATTGATGAAAAAGTAACATAACAATAATGAGGATGATCTTTGAAGCAAAAGTATGAGGTCACTTAAAACTCCGCCAATAGATGGCTTTACTATGACGGTACACGGCAATAAAAAAATATCACTCTTGTTATATTTGAATTTAACGTGACTTTCCATTCTTTCGTTTAATATGTTTACAAGATTGAAGAGAACATCATATGTAAAAAGAGTAATAAAAGAAAAAAAAAAAAGAAAAACAAAAACAGATCAATCGAATGAAGGAATGAGATAAAAAGAAAGAAAGAGAAAAAAAAATATGAATAAGGATTAAACATAAAAGAGGAGAAAAAAACTGATGAATATGGACGAGAAAAAGCGAAGGAGACCAGATGGAAGATTTATGGATATCATATATAGGTATATATAAATATATATATATATATATATATATATATATATATATATATATATATATGTATATATGTATATATATACATACATATATATATATATATATATATATATATATATATATATATATATATATATATATATATATATATATATATATATATCATCATCATCATCATCATCATCATCAGCCTGAGTCAATCCACTGCAGGACGTAGGCCTCTCCCATTCTTTTCCAGGTTTCCCTGTCTTGCGATGTTTGTTTCCAGTCTTGGCCCCCAAATTTCGCTATTTCGTCGCGCCATCGTGTCATTGGTCTGGTTCTTGGCCTCCTTAAGTTATTTATAGTCCAGTCTGTTACTTTCTTTGTCCATCTGTCGTCTTGTCTCCGACATACATGCCCTGCCCATTGCCATTTCTTCTTTTTAATGCTCTTGAGTATATCTTCTACCTTCGTCTGTTCTCTGATCCACGTCGCCCTCTTCCGATCTCTCAGGCTAATTCCCATCATCGATCTTTCCATCCCTCTCTGGGCGCTTATTAGTTTCCTCTCCAGTAACCTGGTTGTAGTCCATGTTTCTGACCCATAGGTCATAACTGGGAGGACGCATTGGTTAAAGACTTTTCTTTTTAAGCACAATGGCAAGGAACCTCTTAGTGTGCTACTGTGCCTGCCGAAGGCACTCCAGCCTAGACTGATTCGTCGCTTTATTTCCTGTTCACTTGATGTGCCTGTCTGCACGAGTTGTCCTAGGTATATATACCTGTCTACTACCTCTAGTGCTTCGCCTTGTACATGTATTTGTTTGAGTGGGACTCTGCTGTTGAACATAACCTTAGTCTTTTTCTTGTTCATCCTAAGTCCGACTTTTAGGCTTTCTCTATTCAGATCGTTTATTAATTGCTGCAGTTCATCAGCTGATTCATTAAGGAGAACAATGTCGTCTGCAAATCTTAGGTTGTTTAGGTGTTCGTCTCCTATTTTGATACCCTTCCCTTCCCATTCTAGTTTCTTGAATATTTTCTCGAGGCAGGCTGTAAACAGCTTTGGTGAGATGGTGTCGCCCTGTCTAACGCCTTTTTTAATTGGTATTTTATCGGTTTCTGTGTGGAGTTTGATGGTTGCTGTCCCATCTTTGTATATATCTTCCAATATATTACAATATACCTCCTCAACTCCCTGTTGTTGAATAGCACCTAATACTGCTGGTATTTGTACAGAGTCAAATGCCTTTTCATAATCGATGAATGCCATACACAGGGGTTTCCTATATTCGTTTACTTTTTCTCTTATTTGGGTGAGCGTGTGGATGTGATCTGTTGTTGAGAATCCGCTGCGGAAGCCTGCCTGTTCTCTAGGCTGGCTGGAATCCAGACTGTCAGAGATGCGAGCTGTAATGACTTTCATGAACAGTTTGTAAGTAACCGAAAGGAGGCTTATGGGTCGGTAATTTTTTAAATCCTTTTTATCGCCTTTTTTGTGTAACAAGATAATTGTTGCATTTTTCCAGGCTTTCGGAGTTTTTCCGCTGAGAAGACATTTGTTAAAAAGATTGGCTAGTTTCACTGTTGCGATGTCTCCTGCATCTAATATGAGGTCTATACTAATTCCGTCTTCGCCTGGTGTTTTCCCTCTCTTCATGCCTTTAAGTGCTCTTTTTATTTCTTCTTTTGTGATATTAGGTACGTCGCTAGTTACCGCGTTTGCTTCTATTTGTGGCTGTTCGTTTGAGTTGTATAGATCCCTGTAAAAATCTTCCACTACTTTGATGATTTCATTCTTGTTATGTGTTACTTCTCCGTCTGGTTTCTTAATTGCATACATTTGATTTCTCCCTATTCCTAGTCTTCTTTTAGCTGCTTTCATGCTGGTACCTGAAATAACTGCTTCATTTATTATTTGAGTATTGAATTTCCGTACATCTTCCCTCTTCTTTTTATTTATGGTCTTTGTTAGTTCAACCAATTCTATCTTGTCCCTATTTGACGATACTTTCATGTCTCTCCGTTTTTGCATAAGCTGTTTCGTTTCTACCGAGAGCTTGCTGGAGCTTCGATTGTCGTTCTTTCCGCCTACTTCAAGTGCAGCTTCTTTTATTATGTCATTGAACTGTTTATTGATTTGGTCGATGTTGAGATCTTCGTCGCGGAGGAGTGAATATCTGTTTTGGATGTTTAGGCTAAATTCTGTTGCTCTGATCCTCAAGTTAGCCAAGTTTGGCTGTGGTTTACTCATTAGTTTGTTCCTTTCCCTTCTGAGATGTATTTTAATTTCGCCTCTCACCATTCTATGGTCGCTGCCTACATTTACTTTATTTATAACCTCTACATTTTTTATTATATCGCGCCTATTTGAAATTATGAAGTCAATTTCGTTTTTGACGTCAGAAGGCGACTTCCATGTCCACTTCCATTCTAGTCTTTTTTCGAAGAATGTATTCATGATACTGAGTGATCGAGCCTCCGCAAATTCGACTAGCTTTTGTCCCCTCTCGTTCTTAGTGCCTATTCCATGGTTCCCTACTGCGGTTTCGCCCTCTGTCTTTTTACCTATTTTGGCATTTAAAATCCCCCATAATTATTGTGAAATGGGATTTTGTTCTCTCGCTGGCTAAGTGAACATCTTCATAGAAGCTCTCTATTTCTTCATCACTGTGGCTGCAGGTTGGAGCATAGACTTGAATAATTTTTAAGTTGTACCTAGTGTTTAGTTTTATTGTTACAGAAGCCACTCTTTCGCTGACACTATAGAATTCTACAATGTTCTTTTCTAAGCGTTTGTGTATTAAGAATCCTACCCCTAATTCCTGTTTGCTACCCAGAGGTTTTCCTCTCCAATAGAGCACGTGTCCCTCATTTAATAACTTCTGCTCTTCACCTAGTCTTCTAACTTCGCAGAGTCCTACTACATCCCATTTAATGGAAGAGAGTTCCTCTAGTAAAGCTAGTAAGTCGGATTCAGTTCTCATGGTCCTTATATTGTATGTGCAAAGGTTCATCAACGTGGGGCGGCCTGTCTTTACCCGGATATTTTTAGCACCCCCTGCTCCGGAGCGATCCTGATCGCCGCCGTAACCAGGGGCTCCTTCGCCTCCGGGGAATGGGGGCCATGGCTGGATGCACGTCAGAAGGCGACTTCCATGTCCACTTCCATTCTAGTCTTTTTTCGAAGAATGTATTCATGATACTGAGTGATCGAGCCTCCGCAAATTCGACTAGCTTTTGTCCCCTCTCGTTCTTAGTGCCTATTCCATGGTTCCCTACTGCGGTTTCGCCCTCTGTCTTTTTACCTATTTTGGCATTTAAAATCCCCCATAATTATTGTGAAATGGGATTTTGTTCTCTCGCTGGCTAAGTGAACATCTTCATAGAAGCTCTCTATTTCTTCATCACTGTGGCTGCAGGTTGGAGCATAGACTTGAATAATTTTTAAGTTGTACCTAGTGTTTAGTTTTATTGTTACAGAAGCCACTCTTTCGCTGACACTATAGAATTCTACAATGTTCTTTTCTAAGCGTTTGTGTATTAAGAATCCTACCCCTAATTCCTGTTTGCTACCCAGAGGTTTTCCTCTCCAATAGAGCACGTGTCCCTCATTTAATAACTTCTGCTCTTCACCTAGTCTTCTAACTTCGCAGAGTCCTACTACATCCCATTTAATGGAAGAGAGTTCCTCTAGTAAAGCTAGTAAGTCGGATTCAGTTCTCATGGTCCTTATATTGTATGTGCAAAGGTTCATCAACGTGGGGCGGCCTGTCTTTACCCGGATATTTTTAGCACCCCCTGCTCCGGAGCGATCCTGATCGCCGCCGTAACCAGGGGCTCCTTCGCCTCCGGGGAATGGGGGCCATGGCTGGATGCGTTTGTTTATGGAGGTGGACAGCCGGTTTACCTCCCACCTGTGTGCTGTGCTGGCGCAGCGGTAAGGTGCTGGTCTAGCAATCTTGCGGACCTGCGTTCAATCCCACGCCCGGCCAGTGAGTGGTAACCCCGGCCACTCCTTGCACACAGGGGGAGATTTGGGCAAAATAAAACAGACAGTATGTCACAGCAGAGAATATCCATTGTAATAAATGGAATTAAAACTAAATCTTAAAAAAAAATCTCATGGCTTAGATGTATCTTGGTGGGAGGGGAGTAATTTAGCCGGAATGCCATTGATAAGTCTCCCCAGCAGGTTTGGTCCTACCTGGAGTGGACTTAGGAGCGGCAATGCACGGCCTGCTCACTACTCCCGTGAGCTGGGCTTAATTATCAGAAGTGCATATATGTTTTATTTTATTTTATTTATTAACTTAATTTGTGCGTATGTGCACCTGATGCAGACATATTCATTCCCGCACATGCTCTAAGTACTACGCATATGCTCATTCCCACGCATATGCATATGCAAGCATACACATTTATTCTTGTATCTATGCTTATGGATATGGATGCTTATTCTTACGTTATAAATAACTACATACATGTCCATCATAGTCTGACCTAGTCATATGTTCACATCGCCTGTCCGTTTATGCGCTTGTTATATGTTATTGATAAGTGAGTGAGTATACATGAGTGTATACTCACCCGTGTATATGTAAACACCCCTTTTTGCATACCTCGCAAACCTACCTATCATTATACATACGCATGTATCTATCCCTGCATGTGCTCACGCATCCGTATATGAGCACATACATTTGCAGCATACACTAGTGCCCCCCCCCTTTACATATGTGTATATATCTGTACTTGCTTTACATATAACTACCTCTACGTACATACATACGTACTTACATACATACATATACTTAATTATTTATCCACCTTCCTACATCCTGCACACACCTATATACGTATACCTTTACGTATACACATATAAATACCTACATATGTCTACCTATTCATTCACCCACGCATACACATAAACACGCACATTATACATACCTATATACACATATACATATATACATGCTTATATACACATGCAAATGTACACATTCATGCATGAATATATACACCATATGTACAAATTTGCATATTTACGCCTTTAAACCCATGTATAAGCACGGAACATACCCATATATAATGTACTCTATCACAAAGCTATATGGAACCCTATAGCCTTACGTAGACAACAGCAGCATACATACCCATGTATCCGCACATGAATTTAAACTCGCCTACACTCATATGAACCTGTACACATATATACGCATGTACATGCGCACATATGCACCTGCGCACTTTCGTGCCTACGCGCTCATACTCGCACACGAACGTATGAACAGTCTGCATAGGCGCACACACGCACTCCATTATAATGAGCCCATGCATTATAATGTCCTTAAATTGTAGTGTTGCAGCAGAGGAATTGAGGGAAGGATGCGGGTGGTGTGGGAGGATTTAGGATGGTATTGGAGGAGGTAAGGATGGGGTTTGGGATAAAGGGAGTTATAAGGGTGATTTTGTATCTGGCAATTTTTCGGAGCGGCGTCGCATTCCTTAGCTGTTGTTAAGCCTAACGGGGTGCGGCCTCGGCTGACCACAGGTCATGGGGGTCGGCGTCTGGCGCTCATCTGAGGTGCCAAAGCTTGAATTATGCTTTATTATTATTTGATTAATCAGGCGTTTCTTCTGTCGAATGTCAGATGATACTTTACGCTTTATGGGAAACATTTTTAACTTACCTGATTTTGTGATGTACTGTACTTACATACTGGCCGTTGACTGTTCCTTAGCAAATCTACTTGAGTGGAAACTGAAATGCCCGCGCGGTTGGCACTGTTACTCGGCGACCTGTGGCACAGGTGTTGCTTATCATTTCCTAATGCTTTCGTAATTTGGTATACTTTTCATGGGGGGAGATTATTATTATTATTTTCTTTTCACTGATTCTGAATATTGAGGCACTCTCGATGAACTAATGAACTTCTCAAACACTGTAATGAATCCTAGTATTCCTAGTTGGCACTTTCTGGCACTCCTGTTGGTTTAAAAAAGTCCGCGTACGTATGGTCCGATAATACATTTTATAAACTTGTGAGGTTATCAGATGAATTATTATTTCTATTTTGGTTGGATTATATGCTCTATACATTATATATATATATATATATATATATATATATATATATATATATATATATATATATATATATATATATATATGTTTGTGTGTGTGTGTGTGTGTGTGTGTGTTTGTGTGTGTGTGTGTGTGTGTGTGTGTGTGTGTGTGTGTGTGTGTGTGTGTGTGTGTGTGTGTGTGTGTGTGTGTGTGTGTGTGTGTGTGTGTATGTGTGTGTACATATATATGTGTATGTGTGTGTGTGTGCCTGTGAGCATGTACATATATCTGTACGTTAATGCGTATGTGTGTGTGTGTGTACCTGTGCGAGCGTGTTTGTTTGTTTATCTCTCTTTTTCGCTCTCTCTGTAGATAAGGCTATCTATCTTTTCATCTGTCTGTCTGTTTGTCTATCTATCCATTCATCTGTCTGTCTGTTTGTCTATCTATCTATTCATCTGTCTGTCTGTTTGTCTATCTATCTATTCATCCATCTATCTACCTAATCCTCTCTCTCCCTCCTCCCCTTCCTCCCTCCTTCCATCCCCCTCCGCTTCACCCTAAAATAAGAATCAATTTCGCTACAATAATTAGTTTCGCTAATAAAAGTGCGTCGACCTTTTAGCGTGTTTATAAAATGTCCTCATTATCGACTTTCAGATTACGTTATGGCGCGTTTAACAATCATAATTATCTTTAAGAAATACTGGTAAAAAGAGAACTTCAAAGGACAAAATACGTAACATGTTAAATTGAAGGCGTTGGAGTCAAGCAGCTGAAGGGAAGGAGTAAATGAGCCAGTTAATGACACGAAAAATTGATTTCAGAGAGAGAAAA
>NW_027217904.1:10000-14110 GCF_042767895.1 Penaeus vannamei | reverse complement strand
TTTGGCTGTCCGCTTCCTCGCTGTCCTTTTCCTTCCTTCCGGGAGGTGGAAGGGGCTTTCCTGTCTGTGGATATCTTTGGAAAGCAAGGTTAGGACTCATCCTTTATTTTATATGATATATGTTTCCTTACATTTGTCATATTCCCCTTTATTTTATATGTTTCTTTACATTTGTCATATTCCCTTTCTATTTATATTTCTTTTTCTTGTTAAAAACCACTATTCTATATATATGTTACCTTCCTTTCTATTTTTATTTCCTTTTTCTTGTTAAAAAACACTTATTCGCTATTTCTTACTCACTACCTATATTTATTATGCTTATCTTAGGTTATATCTTATTTTATCTTAAAGTAGCAGGGCGTATATTTACCCGTAAAATCAATTCCTTATTCCTATTCTTCTTTTCTGATTTGTTTTCTTTTATTTTTAATTACAATCTTTTATTGTGTAACACCGTTATTCTGTATTTTCTTAGTTACTTATTTTCAAAACCATTATATTTTCCATCTTTTCTTTTCCCAAAAACTTATTCGCTTTTTCCTATCCACTTTTTTCTATTCTCTCTTTACATATCCGCTTTTTTCATATCCACTTTTACTCTCAGACTAAATATCTTTTTCCATATCCGTCTTTTCTTTCTTTTGTGAACAGGTGTCCGGTGTTAATAAAGTCTGAAACTACTGGGCCTTCATTACCCGACATCAAAGGAGGGAGGCTCTCGGTCGAGCCTTGCACCAGGGGACCTCAGGGGCCTCACCCTGAGGGGCGGCTGCAGGTCTCCAACCTCCCGGTAGGGGGAGGGGGAGGGAAACTCAATGTCAACCTTAAACCCCGCCCATCCTTCGGGTATTATGCGCCTACACAAACTGGGCCATGACTATCCATCACAAAGGGAGGGAGGCTCTCGGTCGAGCCATGCATCAGGGGACCTCAGGGGCCTCGCCCTGAGGGGCGGTTGCACTATGTCAACCTTCAACCCCGCCCATCCCTCGGCCAATATGCGCCTTCACCTACTGGGCCACGACTATCCATAAACAAAGGGGGTGGGGGAAGGGGGGGGGAAAGGAAGGAGCCTCTCGGTCGTGCCATGTATCAGGGGGCCTCTTATTTTGTAACACTTAATTTCAAATTCATATCTTTTCTTATGTTTATTTTTTCTCAAAACTAATTATCTTTTCCCATATTCAATTTTTCACAATCTTATTATTTCTTTCTATATCCAGTTTTCAATCTTATCATCTTTTTCATATCCACTTTTCCCAAACAACATATTATTTTCCATCCACTTTTTCTCCAAAACTTATTAATATGTCTGAAACGACTGGGCCTTTATCACCCGACATAAAAGGAGGGAGGCTCTCGGTCGAGCCCTGCATCAGGGGACCTCAGGGGCCTCACCCTGAGGGGCGGCTGCGGGTCTCCTAACCTCCTGGTAGGGGGAGGGGGGGGGAAACACTATGTCAACCTTGAACCCCGCCCATCCTTCGGGCATTATGCGCTTATACCAACTGGGCCATGACTATCCATCACAAAGGGAGGGAGGCTCTCGGTCGAGCCATGCATCAGGGGACCTCAAGGGCCTCACCCTGAGGGGCGGTTGCACTCTGTCAACCTTCAACCCCGCCCATCCCTCGGCCATTATGCGCCTAAACATACTGGGCCACGACTATCCATACACAGAAAAAAAAGGGGGGGGGGGGGAAGGAGCCTCTCGGTCGTGCCATGTGTCAGGGGGCCTCTATTTTGCAACACCTTTATTCTGTTATTTCTTACTTTCACAACCTTATTATCTATTTCTATATCCACTATGTCTCAATACTTAATATCTTTTCCATATCTATTTTTCAATTATCTTATTTTATGTCTATTTCCTTGAATCTTATCTTATTTCTATTTCCTTGAAAAACATTTATCTACTGTTTTCTGATTTCTTATTTCTTATATTTGCTATCCTTGTCTTGGGGTAATCTTATCTTATTTTATCTTACCCACTTGTATTTCATCTATCTTCTTCCATTTCTTTGTTATTTTACATTATCCATCTTATCTTACACTCATACTTGTATTTCATCTATCTTATCTCATTTCTTTGGTATTTTACATTCTCTCTTACTTTTTTTTAATACAACTTAGCGGGGGTGTAGCTGGGGTTATTTGTGAACCTTTTAGGGGACCCTCACCTATCCGATCGCTTATTCGGAAATCTTACAGTAAGGGACTATTCTAACTCCACAAATTAGAACCTATAATAACACTGTTTTACTTATCTGTATTATTCGTTGCCTTATCTGTTGATCTCCTACTCGCTGCACTTGTAGGTCTTTAACATGTTATTGAGGTGTTCCTTTTTGGGTTACACTAGCCTTTTCTATGGCTGTAAAGACCGTCCAGCTTTTGCTTATATATTCATAACTATTATAAAGTTCGGCAATAAACACAACAGGAAAAACAAAACACACATATAACACTTGTACACAGTATCCACAACACTAGCGCTTTCGGCCTCCCTGGCCTCATCAGGTGTTGATGGCGGAATACTGACTCTTTATTGGATAAATTTACAATTTATACCTAAATCTCGAGTACATACAAGTGACATGGAATGTTAATCCTGGTACTGTGGGGGGGGTTTTTTGGGAGGAACCCATGTGTCCTCATTCCTTTCATATGGGAGCGGTAGGGTTGGATCCAGGGGTTGTGGGGTCTTATTTTCTATTTTTGTATTTCTTCACTATTTCTTTCCATGGATAAGTTTAGGTTAGGTTAGGTTAGGTTGGTTGTTGTCCGTCTCATGAAGACCTGGAAGAAATCAGCAGACTACCGAGGAGCCGACAGGAGCCCTTCTCATGGGGGCTACACTTGGACACGGCAAAATAGGTTAGGTTTGGGTATGTGGGGCCTAGTCAACAACTGTCGTTCCTCTGCATCCTGCTCACTTCCTCCCGGTCTCCGACTTCCTGTGTATGAATTTCCAACCCTCTTTCTTCTCGAAAAAAGGGGGGGGAAACTTCCGACCAGTGTGTTGTCATCCGATGTCTCTTTGTTCCTTTTTCTCTGGAAAAAGGGAAAGAGATAATTTTGGGAGACAACTGTGTATATATGTTCCTATGTGGCCTCCGTTTTTTGTGGGTTGGTTCTTTACCCTCCGCTCTGGCGAATATGATAAATTTTCACTGGGTTCAGTACTCATAAAAATGTGTGTGTTATTGCCTTATAGTCTTTAAACACCTCTTATTTCCGCTATTATTCTTATTATTCTTATTCTTATTCTTATTTTTATTAATTTTATTATTAATATTATTATTATTATTATTATTATTATTATTATTATTATTATTATTATTATTATTATTATTATTATTATTATTATTATTATTATTGTTATTATTATTATTATTATTATTATTATCTTATATACACTTATATATATGTACACGCCTCTGTCCTTATTTCACTTATACACACTTTATGTATGCAAATATTCCACATATGTACTATTCAAATTATTCATATTATTCCCAATATTCATATTATTCACATTATTCATACTATTCACATTATTCATCTTATTCTCCTTATTCATCTTATTCACACTATTCATCTTATTCACATTATTCATCTTATTCACATTATTCATATTGTTCACATTATTCATATTGTTCACATTATTCATATTATTCACATTATTCATATTATTCACATTATTCATATTATTCACATTATTCATATTATTCTCATTATTCATATTATTCTCATTATTCATATTATTCACATTATTCATATTATTCACATTATTCATAATATTCCCATTATTCATATTATTCATATTCTTCACATTACTCATATTCTTCACCTTATTCATATTCTTCACATTATTCATATTCTTCACATTATTCATATTATTCATATTATTCACGTTGTTCATATTATTCACATTATTCATATTATTCAAAATATTCATATCATTCATATTATTCATATTCTCCACATTGTTCATATTATTCACATTATTCATATTATTCATATTAATCGTATTCTTCCTATTATTCTTAATAATCGCATTATTCATGTTATTCATATTATTCATATCCTTCATGTCCTTTATAT
>NW_027217904.1:5000-7500 GCF_042767895.1 Penaeus vannamei | reverse complement strand
TAGGTTAGGTTAGGTTAGGTTAGGTTAGGTTAGGTTAGGTTAGGTTAGGTTAGGTTAGGTTAGGTTAGGTTAGGTTAGGTTAGGTTAGGTTAGGTTAGGTTAGGTTAGGTTAGGTTAGGTTAGGTTAGGTTAGGTTAGGTTAGGTTAGGTTAGGTTAGGTTAGGTTAGGTTAGGTTAGGTTAGGTTAGGTTAGGTTAGGTTAGGTTAGGTTAGGTTAGGTTAGGTTAGGTTAGGTTAGGTTAGGTTAGGTTAGGTTAGGTTAGGTTAGGTTAGGTTAGGTTAGGTTAGGTTAGGTTAGGTTAGGTTAGGTTAGGTTAGGTTAGGTTAGGTTAGGTTAGGTTAGGTTAGGTTAGGTTAGGTTAGGTTAGGTTAGGTTAGGTTAGGTTAGGTTAGGTTAGGTTAGGTTAGGTTAGGTTAGGTTAGGTTAGGTTAGGTTAGGTTAGGTTAGGTTAGGTTAGGTTAGGTTAGGTTAGGTTAGGTTAGGTTAGGTTAGGTTAGGTTAGGTTAGGTTAGGTTAGGTTAGGTTAGGTTAGGTTAGGTTAGGTTAGGTTAGGTTAGGTTAGGTTAGGTTAGGTTAGGTTAGGTTAGGTTAGGTTAGGTTAGGTTAGGTTAGGTTAGGTTAGGTTAGGTTAGGTTAGGTTAGGTTAGGTTAGGTTAGGTTAGGTTAGGTTAGGTTAGGTTAGGTTAGGTTAGGTTAGGTTAGGTTAGGTTAGGTTAGGTTAGGTTAGGTTAGGTTAGGTTAGGTTAGGTTAGGTTAGGTTAGGTTAGGTTAGGTTAGGTTAGGTTAGGTTAGGTTAGGTTAGGTTAGGTTAGGTTAGGTTAGGTTAGGTTAGGTTAGGTTAGGTTAGGTTAGGTTAGGTTAGGTTAGGTTAGGTTAGGTTAGGTTAGGTTAGGTTAGGTTAGGTTAGGTTAGGTTAGGTTAGGTTAGGTTAGGTTAGGTTAGGTTAGGTTAGGTTAGGTTAGGTTAGGTTAGGTTAGGTTAGGTTAGGTTAGGTTAGGTTAGGTTAGGTTAGGTTAGGTTAGGTTAGGTTAGGTTAGGTTAGGTTAGGTTAGGTTAGGTTAGGTTAGGTTAGGTTAGGTTAGGTTAGGTTAGGTTAGGTTAGGTTAGGTTAGGTTAGGTTAGGTTAGGTTAGGTTAGGTTAGGTTAGGTTAGGTTAGGTTAGGTTAGGTTAGGTTAGGTTAGGTTAGGTTAGGTTAGGTTAGGTTAGGTTAGGTTAGGTTAGGTTAGGTTAGGTTAGGTTAGGTTAGGTTAGGTTAGGTTAGGTTAGGTTAGGTTAGGTTAGGTTAGGTTAGGTTAGGTTAGGTTAGGTTAGGTTAGGTTAGGTTAGGTTAGGTTAGGTTAGGTTAGGTTAGGTTAGGTTAGGTTAGGTTAGGTTAGGTTAGGTTAGGTTAGGTTAGGTTAGGTTAGGTTAGGTTAGGTTAGGTTAGGTTAGGTTAGGTTAGGTTAGGTTAGGTTAGGTTAGGTTAGGTTAGGTTAGGTTAGGTTAGGTTAGGTTAGGTTAGGTTAGGTTAGGTTAGGTTAGGTTAGGTTAGGTTAGGTTAGGTTAGGTTAGGTTAGGTTAGGTTAGGTTAGGTTAGGTTAGGTTAGGTTAGGTTAGGTTAGGTTAGGTTAGGTTAGGTTAGGTTAGGTTAGGTTAGGTTAGGTTAGGTTAGGTTAGGTTAGGTTAGGTTAGGTTAGGTTAGGTTAGGTTAGGTTAGGTTAGGTTAGGTTAGGTTAGGTTAGGTTAGGTTAGGTTAGGTTAGGTTAGGTTAGGTTAGGTTAGGTTAGGTTAGGTTAGGTTAGGTTAGGTTAGGTTAGGTTAGGTTAGGTTAGGTTAGGTTAGGTTAGGTTAGGTTAGGTTAGGTTAGGTTAGGTTAGGTTAGGTTAGGTTAGGTTAGGTTAGGTTAGGTTAGGTTAGGTTAGGTTAGGTTAGGTTAGGTTAGGTTAGGTTAGGTTAGGTTAGGTTAGGTTAGGTTAGGTTAGGTTAGGTTAGGTTAGGTTAGGTTAGGTTAGGTTAGGTTAGGTTAGGTTAGGTTAGGTTAGGTTAGGTTAGGTTAGGTTAGGTTAGGTTAGGTTAGGTTAGGTTAGGTTAGGTTAGGTTAGGTTAGGTTAGGTTAGGTTAGGTTAGGTTAGGTTAGGTTAGGTTAGGTTAGGTTAGGTTAGGTTAGGTTAGGTTAGGTTAGGTTAGGTTAGGTTAGGTTAGGTTAGGTTAGGTTAGGTTAGGTTAGGTTAGGTTAGGTTAGGTTAGGTTAGGTTAGGTTAGGTTAGGTTAGGTTAGGTTAGGTTAGGTTAGGTTAGGTTAGGTTAGGTTAGGTTAGGTTAGGTTAGGTTAGGTTAGGTTAGGTTAGGTTAGGTTAGGTTAGGTTAGGTTAGGTTAGGTTAGGTTAGGTTAGGTTAGGTTAGGTTAGGTTAGGTTAGGTTAGGTTAGGTTAGGTTAGGTTAGGTTAGGTTAGGTTAGGTTAGGTTAGGTTAGGTTAGGTTAGGTTAGGTTAGGTTAGGTTAGGTTAGGTTAGGTTAGGT
>NW_027217903.1:10000-14102 GCF_042767895.1 Penaeus vannamei | reverse complement strand
AAACAAACTGAATAAGGACAATGATAATAACACCTGGATAACAAAATTAATCGTAATCCACTTACTCCATCCACTCTCATCCACTCCTCCACTTCCTCCATCCACTCCTCCACTTCCTCCATCCACTCATCCACTCCTCCACTTACTGCATCCACTCCTCCAACCACCCTTCCACTTCCTCCATCCACTCCTCCACTTCCTCCATCCACTCCTCCACTTCCTCCATCCACTCATCCACTCCTCCACTTACTCTATCCTCTCCTCCATCCACTCTTCCACTTCCTCCATCCACTCCTCCACTTCCTCCACTTACTCCCATCCTCTCATCTCTTCCTCCATCCACTCTCATCCACTCCTCCATACTCCACTCACTTCCTCCCTTCCCCATCCACTCTCATCACTCTCCCTTCTCCATCCACTCCTCCACTTCCTCCATCCACTCATCCACTCCTCCACTTACTCCATCCACTCCTCCAACCACCCTTCCACTTCCTCCATCCACTCATCCACTTCCTCCACTTACTCCATCCACTCTCATCCACTTCCTCCATCCACTCTCATCCACTCCTCCACTTCCTCCATCCACTCTCATCCACTCCTCCACTTCCACCATCCACTCTCATCCACTTCCTCCACTTCCACCATCCACTCCCCCAACCCCCTCTTCAACCCTGACCCCAAAAACCAAAAACCAAAACAAACATTTAAACCTGAATATATTTCCATAATTCCCAAGCATCTGCTGTCTCTCAATAGTCTAGAGAACAAAAAAAAAAAAAAGAAAAAAAAAAAGAAAAAAAAAGGGGGGGGGGGTTGGCTATGGATTTGTTCCTTGCAATGCGCCGACCTTGGCTCATTGCAGTGTTGTTGAGTCCGTTGCTTGCCCGAGTCCGTGAGTTAAGATTTGGAGAGACGCTATTTGTCTATCGTATCTATTTTATCTGTCTATTATATCTATTTTATTTTATTTATTTCTATTGTTTTATTTTTTAATGTATCTATGTGTCGCATCTATTTTAATCTATCTATCTTTTTTGTTGTCTGTCGTATCTATCTTATCTGTCTATTGTATCTACTTATCTGTCTATTGTCTCTATTTTATTTGTCTATCGTATCTATTCTATCTGTCTATTGTATCTATTTCATCTGTCTATCGTATCTATTCTATCTGTCTATCGTATCTATTTTATCTGTCTATTGTATCTATCTTATCTGTCTATCGTAATTATTCATGTTGTTTTTTATTTATTTATGTATCTATGTGTCGTATCTATTTTAATCTATTTATCTTTTCTGTTGTCTATCGTATCTATCCTATCTGTCTGTTGTATCTATTTTATCTGTCTATCGTAATTATTCATATTCTTTTAATCTATTTATGTATCTTTGTGTTTGCCGCAGTATTAGATTATAAGATTATAAGGGAAAGTTGTGGTTTAATTCTTGCTCTATATTCATATCATTTTTATCTATTTATGTATTATCTATTTATGTTTATCGTAAGATTTCGAGGATCAAACTATATTTGATAATTTTGGTTTAATTCCTGGTTTATTGAGTTATTTATTTCTATTGTTTTATTTTTTATGTATCTATGTGTCGCATCTATTTTAATCTATCTATCTTCTTTGTTGTCTGTCGTGTCTATCTTATCTGTCTATCGTATCTATTTCATCTGTCCATCGTAATTGTTCATGTTGTTTTTTATTTATTTATGTATCTATGCGTCTTATCTAGTTTAATCAATCTATCTTTTCTGTTGTCTATCATATTTATCCTATCTGTCTGTCGTATCTATTTTATCTGTCTATCGTAATTATTCATGTTGTTTTTTATTTATTTATGTATCTATGCGTCGTATCTATTTTAATCTATCTATCTTTTCTGTTGTCTATCGTATCTATCCTATCTGTCTGTCGTATCTATTTTATCTGTCTATCGTATTTATTCATATTGTTTTTATTTATTTATCTATCTACGTGTTTATCGCAAAATTTCGAGGATCAATATTTGCAAGTTTTGTTTTAATTCTTGCTTTACTGAGTTGTATATTGTTTTTATTTATGCATCTATGTCGTATCTATTTTAATCGGTCTATCGTATCTATTTTATCTATCTATTGTATCTATTTTATCTGTCTATCGTCTTATCTGTCTTGTCTTTCTGTCTAATTGGTTATCTGTTTATTTTTTTTCTATTCATGTTTTATCTGTTTATTTATCTATTTGTCAATTTATCTATTTATTCAATTATCTACTTTTAGCAGGTGAGGAAAAAAATCGTCCATAACGTTTAATCTTTTCTTATGTCTGTCTGTTTGTCTGTCTGTCTGTCTATCTGTCTGTCTGTCTGTCTCTCTCTCTCTCTCTCGCTCTATCATTCTCTCTCTCTCTCTCTCTCTCTCTCTCTCTCTCTCTCTCTCTCTCTCTCTCACCCTCTCTCTCTCTCTCTCTTTCTTTCTCTCTCTCTCTCTCTCTCTCTCTCTCTCTCTCTCTCTCTCTCTCTCTCTCTCTCTCTCTTTTCTACCTCTCTCTACCTCTCTCTACCTCTCTCTACCTCTCTCTCTCTCTCTCTCTCTCTTTAGTCTACCCTACTCCCCCTCTCTCCTTCTCCCTCTCCTCCCCCCCCCTTGCCCAATTAAACGGAGAATTAGGCTCTTGGAGGGCTTGGTGGGGAGGGAGGGGAAGAGGAGAGGTGGAGAGAATAAGGGGGGAAGGAGAGGGGAGGAGAAAAGAGGGTGGAGAGGAGATGGGAGAAGAGGAGGAGAAGGGAGGGGAGAGGAGAAGGGAAAAGAGGAGAAGGGAGAGGCAGGGGAAAATGAAGAGAGAGAGAAGGAAAGAGGAAAAAGAGGAAGAGGAGGAAAGGAGGAAAGGGGAGAGAAGGAGGGGAGCTGAGGAAAGGGGAAAAGAGATGGGAAAGAGGAGAGCGGAGAATGGGGGGGGGGAGGAGGAATCTTCATTGGGGGGGGAGGAGGAGGAGTCGGCGGTTGGCCCGGAAAGGGGAGGTGATGAGGGCAGAGGAGGGAGGTAGGGGGGGGAGTCGGGTGGCAGAACCGGTGGAAAGTGCCAACTCTCGATCGTAGACTTTAAGCTGATTATCCACAACCTCCACTCCTTTCCCCACCTCCCCCTTCTCCCTCTTCCTCTCTCTTCCTCCTTCCCTCCGGGCCCTTTTAACCCCCCCCCCTCCCTCCTCTCCCTCCCCCTCCTTTCCCCCTCGTCCCCTCCCCCTCCCCTTACCCTCGCCTTACCCTCTCCTCCTCCTCCTCTCCCTCCCCACCCCCCTCTCCCTCCCCTCCTCTCCCCCTTCCTCCCTTCCTCCCCCCTCCCCCTTACCCCTTCCGATAGATAGGTAAGTCGATGCTAAGGGCGATGGGGGTGGGGGAGGTGGGGAGAGTGGGGGGGTAAGGGTAGAATGGGTATAAAGGTAGGGATGGTAGGGAAGTGAAGGAGGAGGGGGTGGGGAAGGGGGAAGGGGAAGGCCGTGGGAGCAAAGCAGGTAATGAGTACGGGTCCTGTGAACAAAGGGGGTGGGGTGGTAGGGGTGGTAGGGGGGTTTGGCCAGGAACCGTATAAATTGTGTAAATAATATCGAAAAGGATTTGAGGAAAAAAGGAAAACAACGGGGAGAGAGAGAGAAGAGAGAGAGAGAGAGAGAGAGAGAGAGAGAGAGAGAGAGAGAGAGAGAGAGAGAGAAGAGAGAAGAAAAGGAGCAGAAACAGAAAACAAAACAAAATAAAACGAAATGACACACACCAAAAGAGCAGGACAAATTACGAAAGAATAGAAACAAATAAAAGAAAAAAAGAAAAAAAGAAAAAAAAAGAAAGTATATTGCCTAATGAACTTCTATAACGAAAATCAGTTTTTTTTTTCTTTCTTTTCGACCTAAAACCGCATTTTGAGAACAGTCGACCTTTCACAACAACACTTCCTACGCTTCTCTCCTTTGAGGATATTTCAGCCTCACTTGCTTCAAAATGCTTCAAAATATCCTCACTTGCTTCAAAATACTTAAAAATATCCCCACTCACTTAAAAATATCCTAACTTGCTTCAAAATGCTTCAAACTATCCTCACTTACTTCAAAACATCCTCATTTG
>NW_027217903.1:0-2500 GCF_042767895.1 Penaeus vannamei | reverse complement strand
GAGAGAGAAAGGGAGAGAGAGAGAGAGAGAGGAAAAAGGGGAGGAGAGAAGAAGAGAAAGAGAGAGGAGAAAGAAGGAGAAAGAGAGAAAGAGGAGAGAAGAGAAAGGAGAGAGAAAAGGGGGAAAGAGAGAGAGAAGAGAGGAAAGAGAGAGAGAAGAGGAAGAAGAAAAAGGGAGAGAAAAAAGGGGAAGAAAGAAGAGAGAGGAGAAAGAGAGAGAAGAGGGGGAGAAGAGAGAAGAGAAGAGAGAGAAAAGGGAAGAGAAGAGAGAGAGAAAAAGGGGAAGAGAAAGAGAAGAGAAGGAGGAGAAAAGGGAGAAGAGAAGAAGAGGAGAGAGAGAAAAAGGAAGAGAAGAAGAAGAGAGAAGAAAGAGAGAAGAGAAGGAAAAGAGAGAAGAGGGGAAAAGAAAGGAGAGAAAAAGGGGAAGAAAAGAAGAGAGGTGAAGAAGAGAAAGAGGGGAGAAGAGAAAGAAGGGAGAGAGAAAAGGGGGGAAGAAGAGAAGAGAGAGGAAGAGAGAGAAAGGGGAGAAGAGAAGAGAAGAGAGAGAAAAAGGGGAAGAGAAGAAGAAAGAAAAGGGAAGAGAAGAGGAGGAGCGAGAGGGAGAAAAGGGAGAGAGAGAGAGAGAGAGAGAAAAGGGGGAAAGAAGAGAAAGGGAGAGGAAAAAAAGGGAGGAAGAAAAAAGGGGGAAGAGAAAGAGGGGGAAGAGTAGAGAAGAGAAGGAGAGAGAGAAAAAGGGAGAAGAGAAAAAGAGGAGAAAAAAGGGGAAGAGTAGAAGAAGAGAGGAAAAGAAGAGAAAAGGGAGAGGAGAGAAAGAGGAGGAAAGAGAGAAAAGAGGAGAAAGAGAGAGAGAAAAAGGGAAAAGAGAAGAGAGATCAGGAGGAGAAAGAGAGAGAGAGAAAAGAGGGGAGCAGAGAAGAGAGAGAGAGAGAGAAAGTGAGAAGAAAAGAGAAGAGAGAAGAGGAAGAGAAGAAAGAGGAGAAAGCGAGAGAGATAAAGGGGAGAAGAGAAAAGAAAAGGGAGGAGAAAGAGAGAGAAAAAAGGGAGAAGAGAAGAGAATATATACACACACACACACACACACACACACACACATATATATATATATATATATATATATATATATATATATATATATATATATATATATATATATATGTGTGTGTGTGTGTGTGTGTGTGTGTGTGTGTGTGTGTGTGTGTGTGTGTGTGTGTGTATGTGTGTGTGTGTGTGTGTATTAACATCATGTGGAGAAGATATGAGAAGATACCTACATAGCGCTTTTCCGTGACGACATTGTGACGTCAGAGTTACTATGACGCCATTATGGGAATGACTTCACAACATAAGATGGCGTTTGCGGTATTATCGTTATTATTATGATGATTATGATGAGATTAAGACTAACAATGAAGATAATGATAATAATGATAATAATAATAATGATAATTATAATAATAAAAATAACAATGATGACAATAATGATAATAATAATGATTAAAGTAATGATCATAATGACGATAATATTGACTAAAATAAGAATAGAAGTAGTAGTAATAAGAATAATGATAATGATAATAATGATAATATTATTGATAATATTGATAATAACAATAATGATGTTGATGATGTTAACTGTAATATTTTGATAATGATAAAGATGATAATAATAGCAATAATGATAAAAATTATGATAAAAATAATAACAGCAGCAACAATGATCATAATAATAATAATAATATTAATGATAATAATAATAATAATAATAATAATAATAATAATAGTAATAATCTAAATAAGAATAACAGAAATAAAAGATAATGATTATAATGATTATAGAAAATAATAATGATAATAATAACAACAATAAGGATAATAATAATAATGATAACAGTATTGATAATGATGTTGATGTCAATAATAATAATAATAATACTCAAATAATAATAATAACAATGAAAATAAAATTATAACAATAATTATAAAAACAATGGTAATGATTATACCAATAGTGATAACGATAATAACAATTATAACAATAACAACAACAACAACAATAATAATGATAACACTGATAATAATGGCAATAGTAATAATAATAATAAAAAAAAATAATAATTATAATATTAATTGTAATAATGATGACAGTAATAGTAATAATAACAATAACAACAATGAAACTAATGAAAATGATGACAATAGCAAAAATAATAATGATAATGATAATGATGATGACGATAATAATAATACTAATATTGATAGTAATAAAGTTAATAATATTGATAATGATAATAATCATAATCATCATCATAATAATAATGATAATAATAATAACAAAAATAAAACAATGATGATAATGATGATGATAATGGTAATAATAACAATGGTAATAATAATAATAACAATAATAGCAATAGTAATGATACAAAATGATAATAATAAAAAAATAACAAAACTACAACAACAACAACAATAATAATAACCCTGCTAACAATAATGATAAT
>NW_027217902.1:0-2500 GCF_042767895.1 Penaeus vannamei | reverse complement strand
AAAAACACACAAAAGCCAAAAAAGCAAATAAAAACAATGAAAATATAAAAAAAAGGGGACAATTGAAAAAAAAAAAAAAAAAAGTTGGGGTTGAAAAAAAAGGGGGAGGGGGGGGGGAAAAAAGGGGGGGGAAAAAAAGGGGGAGGGGGGAAGAAAAGGGGGGAAAGGGGGGGGAGGGGAGAGGGGGGGAGGGGGGGGGAGGGGGGGAAGAGGGGGGGGAGGGGGAGGGGGGTGGAGAAGGGGGGAAAAGGGGGGGAGGAAGGGGGGGGGGAGAGGGGGGGGGGAAAGGGGGAAAGGGAGGAAAGGGAGAGGGGGGAGGGGGGGGGAGAGGGAGAAGGGGAGGGGGGAAGGGGGGGAGGGGGGAGAGGAGGGGAGAGAGGGGAGGTAGAGGGGGGGGAGAGGGGGGGGGGAGGGGAGAGAGGGGGGAGGGGGGAGATGTAGAGGAAGGGAGGGGGGGAAAGGGGAGGGGGGGAGGGAGGAGATAGGAAAAAGGGAAAGGAAGAAAGAGGAGAGGGGGAAAAAGGGGGGAAAAAGGGGGAGGGAGAGAGAGGGAAGAGGAAAGGGGACGGAGGGTAATTTAGGGGGGAAAAAAGGGGAATGGAGGGTGATTTAGGGTAAGGGGAATCTAATGGTGAGGAAGGGGGGGAGGGGGGGGGGAGAGGGAGGGAGGGAGGGGGGGGGTGAGGGGGGTGATTTATGAGTGAAAAAGGGAATCAAAAAGGGGGGTTAAAAGGGGGAGGGAGGGGGAAGGGGGTTTTTAGGGTGGGGGGGAGAGGGAGGGTGATCTAAGGGTGGCGAAAAGGTATTTTAAGGAAGGTCATTAAAAAGGGGGAAGTAGGGAGAGGGAGGTGGATTTAAGGATGAGGGGGAAAAAAAAAAAAGGGGGGGGGAAGGGGGGGAGGAGGATAAAAAAAGGAAAAAAAGAAAGGAGGGAGGGAGGGGGGGGGGGAGGGGGAGAAAGGAGAAAAAGGAAAAGAGGAGGTTTTTAAGGGAAGGAAAGGAACGAGGGGGAAAAAAAGCGGGGGTTAGATAAAACAAAGAAAGGGAGAGGGGGGGGGGGGGGGGGGGGGGGAAAAAATTAACTTAAAGGATGGAAAAAAAGGGAAAATAGAAAAAAAGGAAAGAAGGGAACAGAAAGAGACAAAAAAGACAGGGAAAAAAGGGAAACAAAAAGAGAGGGGGGGAAAAAGGGAAAGGGCAATAAAAGGGAGAGTTTAGGAGACAAAAAGAAAAGGGAAAAAAAAGGGGAGACAGACAGAGAGGGAGGACAAGAGGGACAGAAAGAGAGGGAGGATAAAGGGAGACTAAAAGAGATAGAGGGAAAGGGAGACAGAAAGAAACAAAAGGGAAAGGACGAGGAACGAGTGGAAAGGAGAGAAAGGGAAATGGGGGATAGAGAGCCAGCAAAAAGAGAAAAGGGGGATAGAAAGAGAGAAAAATGAAAGAAAGAAGTAATTAAAAAGAAAGATACCATTTAACATTCCAAGTGAACCCCGAAAACACGCCATGCTCAATTCCCTCAAGAAAACCAATAAAAAATATCCGAAAAATACTTAACAAAACAAGAAAAAAGAGAAAAATAGAAAAAAATCGAACAACATAATAGAGATATAACACGAAAATACATATTTTTGTCCCCGAGGTTAACATGCCTCTCACTCACCCAGCCCACTCATCGGCCCACTCACCCAGCCCACTCTGCCGCTTAATACGTCATCAACAGGTCAGAAGGAACGCGGAATAACAGACAGCGACGAATGAGCATGTGGCTGATGTCTGTTTGTCTGTCTGTCTGTGTCTTTGTCTGCTTCCGTCTCTGCTTCTGTAGGTTTGTCTGACACTTCTGTCTGTCCCTCCGTGTCTGTCTCTCTCTGTCTCTGTGTGTCTGTGTGTGTGTGTGTGTGTGTGTGTCTGTCCGTCTGTCTGTCTGTCTGTCTCTCTCTCTCTCTCACCATTTTTCTTCTATCTCTATGTGTGTGTGTGTGTGTGTGTGCGTGCGTGTGTGTGTGTGTATGTGTGTGTGTGTGTGTACTGGGCGGACGAGTGAGGTGTGTGAGTGCCTTTGTGTGTGAGTGTGTGTGTTTATGTGTGTGTGTGTGTGTGCGTGTATGTATGAGTGTGTGTGTGTCTGTCTAATATTTTTTTCTGCCAAAAATTCTCAGAGGATCAAAGGACTGGCAAGTCACGTGATTGTCGGGTGATTAATGTGTGAGATAAAAAAAATAACTTTTGAATAACAGAAATGACGATGCATAGAAGCGTCGATCAAATTATGGTCTTACTATCATTATGCTAATAATAATCATAATGATTATGATTATAGTATTAAGAACGATAACGATAATACTATTATTCATAATAATGCTAATAATAATGACTAGCATTATCATTATGATAATAATGACAATAATAATGATTAGGATGATAATAATAACAACACCAACAACAGCAACAGCAGCAATAATAAAAGTAAAAACAATGATAATATTATTAATAATTT
>NW_027217901.1:0-2500 GCF_042767895.1 Penaeus vannamei | reverse complement strand
ACGCCTATTCTCTGAATCTCATCTTAGTTCCCGTGTGGAGCTTGCATTGAGCACGGGCGTAGTGGAGGTCGAACACACCTTCACACGGATAAAAGGATTGATACTGTCGATCGGCCTCTTTGTCATAGTAAGGGAGATGCAGCGCAGAAAATAATACCATACACGATGGGAATAAAAAAACTACAGACCTGCTTATTGTAAAAGTAGAATAGGAAAACATACGATGAAGTGTAAGAGGAGAAGACGAAAACGGCATTTAAATATCACTTGAACTCAAATGAAAGCATCATGAAAAAAAATTAAAAGAGACTAGTTTCGATGTGGAAATTTAGAAAAATAAAGAAAAAGAATCAAGCGCAGTTGAAAGATAGCGACTGCAGACAGAGGAAGGGCGGAGGAGGGGGAGGACACAGAGTGGAGAGCCCAGAGAGGATATCAGCGTGTAGACACTTCCCGTCCAAAGAGTCCCTGTCCTAAGCTAATGTGTCCCACAGGACGAACCCTTAGTGGCATCCCTTCCTTGTTGTGTAAGTGTGTGTGTGTGAGAGAGAGAGAGGTTATTTGTGTATGTGCTAGAGCCAATGTAAGTATGGGTGTCTATGTGCGTCTGGGTGCTCGCCTATGGTATGTGAGTCTCAGGGTGATGGTGCGTGCATGTGAGACCAGGTGTTCGTGAATGCGTGTTACGGCGCGCCTGTAAGTAAGGCTTAAGGTGGCCCATGCACCGGTTATGATCACCCATTACCTCCGCGCGCACCGTAGCCTTGCTCTCGTGGGGCGCCGGCCGATTAAGGTCACAGAAAGGTGCGTGTCTGGCTGGTACTAGCGCCGGCACCGGGAGGATAAAATCTCCGGGGACGCGTGCCGCCGCCGTCGTGACAACCTCCTCACACATGCATGTTGCTCTGGCCTCCCGCCGTATCCGTGTCATGCAGAGCCGCAGCGTTCGTGTAGACGTTCGGTCATACCCGTGGCTGCTGGGTCAACGCACTGCTTATTACACGGAGGTTCCCCTTCCGTTCGTCTTCCATTTTCGCATTATTGCATTTCTTAATTTGTCCCAAATCGTGGTGGTTATTGCTGAATGCATGTTTCTAGATGTGCATGTCGCTGCCGTGTTCCATGGAAGAAGTATAAATCAGTCGCAAATGTCAAAGATCATTGCGGTTAAAGATTAGCGAATCGATTTTGCGAAGTTAATTCCCGAGTGTGGTCAGTTCTAAAAGGTAATTTCCCGATGTACCAATGCTTGCCTTGGGGGTTCATGTTGACAGATTGCATGGTTGTTACACAACATTTCTAAACAACAAATTTTCATCTGCACGAACGTTTGATTGCTTAATTAACGCCTGAACATCTGTTCCATGTTAGTCCAAAATCAAATTGAAAATTAGTCGGTTTGTGGCATCCATTGCGGAAAAAGCCAATATAGTTTAAATATATTTTCTCTCGTTCTAGAGCATCGCCATTCATTTCTTGTTTTTTTTTTTATCCATGTCCATTCCGTGAATTATAATTTGTATGGTTTCCTTTTATACTACGTAATAGGGGTCGGCATGTGCACACTTGTGCGCAAACACAAACATTGCCATGTAAAAATTCCTCAACAGCCTTACGAACACACGGAAACAAACATTCACACAGAAGAGAAACACACGCACTCTCTTTAAACAAATCAAACAAATACACGCAAAAACCTGCACTTTTACATACTACCCACGAACAAGAGAAAAGAACAAAACAAAAACAATAGCAACTAATAAAACATACGACTATCAAGCAAACAAACAAAGACACAGACATACATGTAAACAAAAAAAAAAAGTTGCACAAAATACAAGAATCATCATCAGCATGCAAACATAAGGACACAACCTCCCACACACACACAAACCAACCAATAGGGAGCCTAAACGCATAACTTGTTCATTACGTCATCACGCTTCTATTGCATCGTTATCTCTATTTTGCAACAACTCCATCACACCAGTTGACATGTAAACAATAGTAGCATGTTGCGACTCATTCAGAATTATCTTTCCATTCATTACTCTTCGAAACACACTGGCGTTTGGTTCTTGGGTTATTTTGTGTTTGCAGTACGAACCTGAACTGATAGAAAGGGAAATATAGTTTGATATATATGTGTGGAAATCATGCATAAAAAGTGGTAATGCTGTTATCACTTAGACGGTTTTAGGTATTGGGTTACTCCTCTTAATGAAACAACGCCCGACAGAAAGTGCAAGGCGACACAAGATCCTTCACAGCTAGTTAAGCCAACGAGTCGACTTTCGCTCGCTCTTCTCTCTTCATCTTCATTCTCTTACTCTTTTTCTCTCATTCTTAGCTGCGTCACTATCTTTTTCTTCTATTCCTTCTGCTCCTCGTCCTGGTCCTCCCCCTCCACTTCTTCGTCATCTTCGCCAGTAGCATCATCATCATTATTAAAAGAATAAAAATGTATATATATATATATATATATATATATATATATATA
>NW_027217900.1:10000-14095 GCF_042767895.1 Penaeus vannamei | reverse complement strand
CACACATCTTTACGTTCAAGATTACAAACATCTTAACATACAAGATCACAAACATCTTTACGTTCAAGATTACAAACATCTTAACATACAAGATCACAAACATCTTAACATACGAGATCACAAACATCTTTACGTTCAAGATTACAAACATCTTAACGTACAAGATCACAAACATCTTAACATACAAGATCGCAAACATCTTTACGTTCAAGATTACAAACATCTTAACATACAAGATCACAAACATCTTAACATACAAGATCACAAACATCTTAACATACAAGATCACAAACATCTTAACATACGAGATCACAAACATCTTTACGTTCAAGATTACAAACATCTTAACGTACAAGATCACAAACATCTTAACATACAAGATCGCAAACATCTTTACGTTCAAGATTACAAACATCTTAACATACAAGATCACAAACATCTTAACATACAAGATTACAAACATCTTAACATACAAGATCACAAACATCTTAACGTTCAAGATTACAAACATCTTAACATACAAGATCACAAACATCTTTACGTTCAAGATTACAAACATCTTAACGTTCAAGATTACAAACATCTTTACGTTCAAGATTACAAACATCTTAACGTTCAAGATTACAAACATCTTAACATACAAGATCGCAAACATCTTTACGTTCAAGATCACAAACATCTTTACGTTCAAGATTACAAACATCTTTACGTTCAAGATTACAAACATCTTAACATACGAGATCACAAACATCTTAACATACGAGATCACAAACATCTTAACATACGAGATCACAAACATCTTAACATACGAGATCACAAACATCTTTACGTTCAAGATTACAAACATCTTAACATACAAGATCACAAACATCTTTACGTTCAAGATTACAAACATCTTAACATACAAGATTACAAACATCTTAACATACAAGATCACAAACATCTTTACGTTCAAGATTACAAACATCTTAACATACGAGATCACAAACATCTTAACATACGAGATCACAAACATCTTAACATACAAGATCACAAACATCTTTACGTTCAAGATTACAAACATCTTAACGTTCAAGATTACAAACATCTTTACGTTCAAGATTACAAACATCTTAACGTTCAAGATTACAAACATCTTAACATACAAGATCGCAAACATCTTTACGTTCAAGATTACAAACATCTTTACGTTCAAGATTACAAACATCTTAACATACGAGATCACAAACATCTTTACGTTCAAGATTACAAACATCTTTACGTTCAAGATTACAAACATCTTAACATACGAGATCACAAACATCTTAACATACGAGATCACAAACATCTTAACATACGAGATCACAAACATCTTAACATACGAGATCACAAACATCTTTACGTTCAAGATCACAAACATCTTAACATACAAGATCACAAACATCTTTACGTTCAAGATTACAAACATCTTAACATACGAGATCACAAACATCTTTACGTTCAGGATTACAAACATCTTAACATACAAGATCACAAACATCTTTACGTTCAAGATTACAAACATCTTAACATACAAGATCACAAACATCTTTACGTTCAAGATTACAAACATCTTAACATACAAGATCACAAACATCTTAACGTACAAGATTACAAACATCTTAACATACAAGATCACAAACATCTTTACGTTCAAGATTACAAACATCTTAACATACAAGATTACAAACATCTTAACGTTCAAGATTACAAACATCTTAACATACAAGATCACAAACATCTTTACGTTCAAGATTACAAACATCTTAACATACAAGATCACAAACATCTTAACGTACAAGATTACAAACATCTTAACATACAAGATCACAAACATCTTTACGTTCAAGATTACAAACATCTTAACATACAAGATCACAAACATCTTTACGTTCAAGATTACAAACATCTTAACATACAAGATCACAAACATCTTTACGTTCAAGATTACAAACATCTTAACATACGAGATCACAAACATCTTTACGTTCAAGATCACAAACATCTTTACGTTCAAGATTACAAACATCTTAACATACAAGATTACAAACATCTTAACATACGAGATCACAAACATCTTTACGTTCAAGATTACAAACATCTTAACATACAAGATCACAAACATCTTTACGTTCAAGATTACAAACATCTTAACATACGAGATCACAAACATCTTTACGTTCAAGATTACAAACATCTTAACATACAAGATCACAAACATCTTAACATACAAGATCACAAACATCTTTACGTTCAAGATTACAAACATCTTAACATACGAGATCACAAACATCTTTACGTTCAAGATCACAAACATCTTTACGTTCAAGATTACAAACATCTTAACATACAAGATCACAAACATCTTAACATACGAGATCACAAACATCTTTACGTTCAAGATTACAAACATCTTAACATACAAGATCACAAACATCTTTACGTTCAAGATTACAAACATCTTAACATACGAGATCACAAACATCTTTACGTTCAAGATTACAAACATCTTAACATACAAGATCACAAACATCTTAACATACAAGATCACAGACATCTTAACGTTCAAGATTACAAACATCTTAACATACAAGAACACAAACATCTTTACGTTCAAGATTACAAACATCTTAACATACAAGAACACAAACATCTTTACGTTCAAGATTACAAACATCTTAACATACAAGAACACAAACATCTTTACGTTCAAGATTACAAACATCTTAACATACGAGATCACAAACATCTTTACGTTCAAGATTACAAACATCTTAACATACAAGAACACAAACATCTTTACGTTCAAGATTACAAACATCTTAACATACGAGATCACAAACATCTTTACGTTCAAGATTACAAACATCTTAACATACGAGATCGCAAACATCTTAACGTACAAGATCGCAAACATCTTTACGTTCAAGATTACAAACATCTTAACATACGAGATCACAAACATCTTTACGTTCAGGATTACAAACATCTTTACGTTCAAGATTACAAACATCTTAACATACGAGATCACAAACATCTTAACATACAAGATTACAAACATCTTAACATACAAGATCACAAACATCTTTACGTTCAAGATCACAAACATCTTAACATACGAGATCACAAACATCTTAACATACAAGATCACAAACATCTTTACGTTCAAGATTACAAACATCTTAACATACGAGATCACAAACATCTTAACATACGAGATCACAGACATCTTTACGTTCAGGATTACAAACATCTTAACATACGAGATCACAAACATCTTAACATACGAGATCACAAACATCTTTACGTTCAAGATTACAAACATCTTAACATACAAGATTACAAACATCTTAACGTACAAGATCACAAACATCTTTACGTACAAGATTACAAACATCTTAACATACAAGATCACAAACATCTTAACATACAAGATTACAAACATCTTAACATACAAGATCGCAAACATCTTTACGTTCAAGATTACAAACATCTTAACATACAAGATCACAAACATCTTAACGTACAAGATCACAAACATCTTAACATACAAGATCACAAACATCTTTACGTTCAAGATTACAAACATCTTTACGTTCAAGATTACAAACATCTTAACATACGAGATCACAAACATCTTTACGTTCAAGATTACAAACATCTTAACATACAAGATCACAAACATCTTTACGTTCAAGATTACAAACATCTTAACATACGAGATCACAAACATCTTTACGTTCAAGATTACAAACATCTTAACATACGAGATCACAGACATCTTTACGTTCAAGATTACAAACATCTTAACATACGAGATCGCAAACATCTTTACGTTCAAGATTACAAACATCTTAACATACAAGATCGCAAACATCTTAACGTTCAAGATTACAAACATCTTAACATACAAGATCACAAACATCTTTACGTTCAGGATTACAAACATCTTAACATACGAGATCACAAACATCTTTACGTTCAAGATTACAAACATCTTAACATACAAGATCACAAACATCTTTACGTTCAAGATCACAAACATCTTAACATACAAGATCACAAACATCTTTACGT
>NW_027217898.1:5000-14084 GCF_042767895.1 Penaeus vannamei | reverse complement strand
CCCCCCCCCCCCTCTCTTTTCTCTCCTCATTCCCCTCTTCCTCTCCCCTCTTTCCTCCCCTCCCTCTGTTTCCTCTCCCTCAACCTTCCCCCCTCTCTCTCTCTTCTCTCCCCTCAACCTTCCTTCCCCCTTTACCCTCCCCACTCTCTTTCCTCTCTCCTCAACCCTCCCCCCTCTCTTTCCTCTCCTCATTCCCCTCTTTCCTCCCCTCCCTCTGTTTCCTCTCCCCTCAACCTTCCCCCTTTACCCTCCCCCCTCTCTTACCTTTCTCCTCAACCCTCCCCCCTCTCTTTCCTTTCTCCTCATTCCCCTCTTCCTCTCCCCTCCCTCTGTTCCCAGTGAATTACAACATTCACTAACAACACGAGAGATTCTCGATGCCGATCACGTCAACGTCAACGACAACATTTAAAACGAAAATAGTTTACCATTCAGACTGACATTTTTTTTCGTTTTTTTTTCGTTTGTTTGGTTTTTGTTTTTGTGTTTTGTTTTGTTTTGTTTTTGTTTTTGCTTTGTTTTGTTTTGTTTTTGTTTTTTGTTTGTTTTTTTGCTTTGCTTGTTTGTTTGTTTGTATTTTTGTTTTGCTTGTTTGTTTCTGTTTTTTTTAATAGTCTTGTTTGTTTTGTGTTTGTGTGTGTGTGCTTTTTTCTGTTAGTTTATCCTTGTTTTTGTGTGTGTGTGTGTTTTGTTTGTTTGTTTGTTTTTGCCTTCGTTTGCTTTGCTTTCCTTGTGCTTGATTACTTGTTTATTTCCTTGTTTGTTTGGGATACGTCGATGTGAATGAGTAGGTACATAAGATAAAGGAGTGAATAAGAGAAATATAAAGATATACATTTGTGAATAACAAGTTTGAGACAAGTTTTTTTTTTCCTCTAAAAAAAACGCCCCACAAAAAATAAATAGATAAATAAATAGATCAATAAATAAAAAGGTACTAAGTCACCTAAAAAAAAAAAATTAAATTGTCAACCACAATGAAAACTACATACACACGTACACACACAAATTTATAAAATTAATCACGCATAATTATACATGTACACGCACAAAAGTATATACTCGTACACATAAAGCGATAGGTGCACATGCATACACACACGCTAATCAGTAAAATAAAACATGTGTACGCACATGAAATGATATACACACATACACAGTCACACGCAAAAAAAAAGAAAAAAAAATGAAAGAAAGAAAAAGTTTAAGAACTGCACAAAAACAAACAAAAAAGATTTACACACGCACATAAGACGATACACACGCACACACACACACACACACACACACACACACACACACACACACACACACACACTCATACACACACACACAACCAAGAAAAAAAAATCTAAAAAAAAAAAAAATCTATACACACGCATAAACATACACCGACAAAGACAGAGACACATAAATAAAAAAATAAATAAACAAATAATGTAAACAAATAAATCCCCCTCCCCCCCCCCCCCCCCACCCCCCCCCAAAAAAAGGAAAAAAAAAAACAGACCAAAATAAAACTTGTTTATCGCAGCGCTTTCCACGGCTGGTTTAGCGGACGACCACGAGCGGAAAATCGCTGAAGTGTAGCGACCGATATTTTGTTATTCAGAACATTTCGCTCGCTAATTGATCACCGAGGTCAATCAACACACTTATGGAACGGGATTATGTGTGATCCCAGTGTGGATGAATGTGGATATTTATGTATGTGGATATTCATGTCTGGATGTATGTGGATGTATGTGGATATTCATGTGTGGATGTATGTGGATATCTATGTGTGGATGTATGTGGATATCTATGTGTGTGGATATTCATGTCTGGATGTATGTGGATATTCATGTGTGGATGTATGTGGATATCTATGTGTGGATGTATGTGGATATCTATGTGTGGATGTATGTGGATATCTATGTGTGAATGTATGTGGAAATTATGTGTGGATATTCATGTGTGGATGTATGTGGAGATTTATGTGTGGATGCATGTGTTTATTTATGTATGTGGAAATGTGTGTGTGGATGTATGTGGATATCTATGTGTGGATGTATGCGGATATTTATGTGTGGATGTATGTGGAAATGTGTGTGTTCATGTGTGGATGTATGTGGATATTTATGTGTGGATGCATGTGGATTTTTTGGTATGTGGATTTCTATGTGCGGATATTCATGTGTGGATGTATGTGGATTTTTATGTATGTGGAAATTATGTGTGGATGTATGTGGATATTCGTGTGTGGATGTATGTGGATATCTATGTGTGGATATTCATCTGTGGATGTATGTGGATATCTATGTGTGGATATTCATGTGTGGATGTATGTGGATATTTATGTGTGGATGTATGTGGATATTTATGTGTTGATGTATGTGGATATCTATGTGTGGATGTAAGTGGATATTTATGCGTGGATGTATGTGGAAATGTATGTGTGGATGTATGTGGATATTTATTGTGGATGTATGTGTGGATATATATGTATTGATGTATTTGGATATTTATGTGTGGATATTTATTAGCGGTAGTATGTGGATATTTATGTGTGGATATGTATTAGCGGTAGTATGCGGATACATATGTGTGGGTGTATGTGGATATCTATGTGAAGATATATGTTTGTGGTAGTATGTGGATATATGTGTGGGGGTGTATGTGGATATCTATGTGTGTATATTCATATGTGGATGTATTTGGATATTTATGTGTGAATTTATGTGGATATATGTTTATAGCATGTCGATGTATATGTGTGGATATATGTGGACATTAGAGTGTGAGAGTATGTGGATATTTATCTGTGGATGTATGTGGGTATTTATGTATGGATGTATGTGGGTAAATATGCGTATATGTATGCATATATTCATATGTGGATATATGTGGATACTTGTGTATGGATATATGTGGATATGTGTGTGTTGGTAATTATATTTATGTGTGTATGTATGTGCATATTTATGTGTGGATTATGTGGAAATGTTTGGATGTATCAGGATATTTATGTTTGAATATGTGGATATCTATGTGTGGATTATGTGGATATATATGTTTGGATGTATGAGGATATTTATGCTTGAATGTATGTGGATATTTATGTGTGGATTATGCGGATATATATTTTTGATGGGGGGGGGGAGGTAAAGAAGGAGTGGAAAGGGGAAAATGGAGGTTGAATAGTGGGGAGAGGAACACGGGTAGGGTACATTAAGGAGGGGGTGGCGGGGTGTGGGGGAAATTAGGGGGGGGGGAAGGAAGGGATAGGATGCATAGGTAGGGGTGGATTGGGGATAGTAGGGGAGAGGAGGCAAAGATAGAAGGAGGAGGGTAGTAGGAGTTGGGGAAGATTGTCCCAAGATAGGGGACGGGGGTGGAGAAACCTACGTGTTATGGGGGTGGGGGGTGGAGGAGGGAGGGGAGAGAAAGCACATGCAAGGGGGAGGAGAAGGGGGGGAGATGAAGAAGAGGAGAAGGGAAGGGGGGGGTGAGAAAGTGCAGGGGAAGGGGGGGGTTAGGGGTAACGGTTAGACCAAAAATAACACAGTAATGACGATAATAATAACAATATGATTTTTATAATGACCTTCATAAGATAACAACTACACACACACCATACCAAGAGCCTCAAATAATGAAAACCAAAGTCCAAGATGATATTGTCAACATAATTAAGATGATATTGTCAACATAATTAAGATGATATTGTCAACATAATTAAGATGATATTGTCAACATAATTAAGATGATATTGTCAACATAATTAAGATAATATTGTCAACATAATTAAGATGATATTGTCAACATAATTAAGATGATATTGTCAACATAATTAAGATGATATTGTCAACATAATTAAGATGATATTGTCAACATAATTAAGATGATATTGTCAACATAATTAAGATGATATTGTCAACATAATTAAGATGATATTGTCAACATAATTAAGATAATATTGTCAACATAATTAAGATGATATTGTCAACATAATTAAGATAATATTGTCAACATAATTAAGATGATATTGTCAACATAATTAAGATGATATTGTCAACATAATTAAGATGATATTGTCAACATAATTAAGATGATATTGTCAACATAATTAAGATGATATTGTCAACATAGTTAAGATGATATTGTCAACATAATTAAGATGATATTGTCAACATAATTAAGATGATATTGTCAACATGATTAAGATGATATTGTCAACATAATTAAGATGATATTGTCAACATAATTAAGGTGATATTGTCAACATAATTAAGATGATATTGTCAACATAATTAAGATGATATTGTCAACATAATTAAGATGATATTGTCAACATAATTAAGATGATACTGTCAACATAATTAAGATGATATTGCCAACATAATTAAGATGATATTGTCAACATAATTAAGATGATATTGTCAACATAATTAAGATAATATTGTCAACATAATTAAGATAATATTGTCAACATAATCAAGATGATATTGTCAACATAATTAAGATAATATTGTCAACATAATTAAGATAATATTGTCAACATAATTAAGATGATATTGTCAACATAATTAAGATGATATTGTCAACATAATTAAGATGATATTGTCAACATAATTAAGATGATATTGCCAACATAATTAAGATAATATTGTCAACATAATCAAGATGATATTGTCAACATAATTAAGATGATATTGTCAACATAATTAAGATGATATTGCCAACATAATTAAGATGATATTGTCAACATAATTAAGATAATATTGTCAACATAATTAAGATGATATTGTAACATAATTAAGATGATATTGTCAACATAATTAAGATGATATTGTCAACATAATTAAGATGATATTGTAACATAATTAAGATGATATTGTCAACATAATTAAGATGATATTGTCAACATAATTAAGATAATATTGTCAACATAATTAAGATGATATTGTCAACATAATTAAGATGATACTGTCAACATAATTAAAATTATATTGTCAACATAATTAAGATGATATTGTCAACATAATTAAGATGATATTGTCAACATAATTAAGATGATATTGTCAACATAATTAAGATGATATTGTCAATATAATGAAGATAATATTGTCAACATAATTAAGAGGATATTGTCAACATAATTAAGATGATATTGTCAATATAATTAAGATAATATTGTCAACATAATTAAGATAATATTGTCAACATAATTAAGATGATATTGCCAACATAATTAAGATGATATTGTCAACATAATTAAGATGATATTGTCAACATGATTAAGATGATATTGTCAACATAATTAAGATGATATTGCCAACATAATTAAGATGATATTGTCAACATAATTAAGATGATATTGTCAACATAATTAAGATGATATTGTCAACATAATTAAGATAATATTGTCAACATAATTAAGATAATATTGTCAACATAATTAAGATAATATTGTCAACATTTCATAAGATAATATTGTCAACATAATTAAGATAATATTGTCAACATAATTAAGATAATATTGTCAACATAATTAAGATAATATTGTCAACATTTCATAAGATAATATTGTCAACATAATTAAGATAATATTGTCAACATAATTAAGATAATATTGTCAACATAATTAAGTTAAATTAATTAAATATATCATAATTAAATAAATCAACATAATAATAATATATTGTCAGCATAATTAAGATGATATTGTCAACATAAATAAGATGAAATTGTCAACATAATTAAGATAATATTGTCAACATTTCATAAGATGATATTGTCAACATAATCAAGATGATATTGTCAACATGATTAAGTTAAATTAATTAAATATATCATAATTAAATAAATCAACATAATAATAATATATTGTCAACATAATTAAGATGATATTGTCAACATAATTAAAATGATATTTCCAACATAATTAAGATGATATTGTAAACATAATTAAGATAATATTGTCAACATTGCCATTAGATTTTGCCAGACTGCCGTCACTTGCGCTCCATAAAGTGACTCTTCTTGGCAAACTCTGCAGACCAAACCCCACATGATGCGGCTACCCTGCTCTCCCCTACCCCCCCCCCTACCCCCCTCTATTCACTCCTCCCTCATTCTCCTCTCCTCCTCTCATTCTCTTTTCCTCTCTTCTCCTCTCGTCTTCTCCTCGTCTTTCCTTCTACTCTCTCTCTCTCTTATTTTCTTCTTTTCTCCATCTTTCCTCCACACCTCCTCTTCTCTCTTGAACTCTTCTTCTCCATCCTCCTTTCTCTCCTCCTCTCCTCTCCTCCTCTCCTCTTCTCCCATTCCCTTCTCTCCTCCTTTTCCCTCTTTCCTTCCCCATCTTCCCTTCTCCTTATCTCTTTCTGGTTTAACTTTTTCTTCTCTCTCTCTTTCTCTCTCTCTCTCTCTCTCTCTCTCTCTTCTCTCTCTCTCTCTCTCTCTCTCTCTCTCTCTCTCTCTCTCTCTCTCTCTCTCTCTCTCTCCCTCTCTCTCTCTCTCACTCACTCTCACTCTCACTCTCACTCTCTCTCTCTTTCTATATATATATATATATATATATATATATATATATATATATATATATATATATATATATATATATATATATGTATATGTATATGTATATATATATAAATATATATATGTATATATATATATATATATATATATATATTAATTTTCTTGTTTTATTTCTCTTTTCATATTTCGCACTTTTCTTCTTTTCTTTTGATTCTCTCATTTTCTCTTTCGTTCGTCTTCTTTTTTATTTTTCTCCTCTCCCTTTCTCTTTCTGTTTTTCTCCTTCTCCCTTTTTATTATTTCTTCCTTTTCCCCCTTTCTCTTTTACTCACGTCTCCTTTGCTCTCTCTACTCATTTCTTGCCCTTCTCTGAATCTCTCTTTCTTCTTGTTTCTTTCCCTTCTTCCCCACCGTCTCTATTTTCCTTCTTCTCCTTTTATCTTTTATTATTACTCTATTTCATCTTCCCTCTTTCCACTTTCCTTCCCCTCCCTCTCTCTGAATGAGTCCTTCCCACTCCTCTCCCTTTCCTTCTCTCTCCCCTCGCCTCTCCATTATCTTCTCCCCTCTCTTTCCCTTTCCCTAATCCCCCTCTCCCCTCTCCCCTTCCTTCTCTCCCCATTTGCCCCAATATCTCTTCGCTCCTTCCCCTCTTCTCCCCTCTCCCTCCCTTGCCCTTTTTCTCTTCCACTTCGGACGAACTCTCACTCTCTCCCCTTCGTTCTCCCTTCTCCCCCTCTTCCTTCCAATCTCCCCTCTCCCCTCTCCCACTCTTTTTCCCCTATCCCTCCCTTGTCCCCAATCTCCCCTCCCCCCTCTCCCTCCCTTACCTCCAGTCTCCCCTCCCCCCAGTCCTTCCCTTACCTCCCCTCCCCCCTCTCCCTCTCCCTCCCTTACCTCCAGTCTCCCCTTCCCCCCGTCTTCCCCCGGCTCCCAATTTCCCCTCTCCCCTCCGCCCTCCCTGACCCCAAATGAGCGATCCTGACCCCACCCTCACCCCCGCCCCCTCCGCCACCCCCTCCCCCACCCCCTCCTTGCCTTGATTCCCTCCCTGTTATAGCTTCCTCTTCCAAGACAAGAGACAAGACACAGAGGGAGAGAGAGAAGATTCCAACGTGTGGAGGGGGAGGGGGAGGGGGGGAGGGGGAGGGAGGGTAGAGGGAGGGGGTGGGGAGGATGAGAGAAGGGGGAGAAGTTTGATGTTTTCTTCCCTCTCTCTATCTTCCTCTTTTGTTTGATTTCCTTCTTCCTTTTCTTGGTTGGATTTTTTTTTTTTTTTTTTTTTGTCCTTTTTATCTGTTTGTGTATTTCTTTTTTGTTTGATTCTTAGTCCTTCTGTCTTTGTTTGTCGCTGTTGTCTTTCTCTCTTTTTTATATCTTTCTTATCATTATTCTTGTTCGTTTTCTTTCATTAATTGTCTCTTTCGTTTTATTTTTCTACTTCTTCTTCTTCTTCTTAAAACGTATCTCTACAATATTGATATTTTCCCTTCTCTATATCTCTTTCCTTCTCTTTATCACATTTTCTTTTCTTTCTAAAATTATCTCCTCGATCTTTTTCTCTCTCTCGCATTTTCTCTCTTTCGTTTTTTTCCGTTTTTCTCCCTCCCTCTTCTCTTCTGGTCTTCCATTTCTGCGTTTTCCGTTTCTCCGTCTTTCCCCTTTCTCTCCTTCTTAATGGCACTGATGTTATTGATAAGAATGTTGATAATGATAACGATAGTGATAATGGATAAGAAAATAGTAAAATCAAGGATGAAGATGATGATGATAATGATAGTAATGATAATGATAGTAGTAATAATAAAAATAATGGTGAAATAATAACAACAACAACAACAATAATAATAATAATAATAATAATAATAATAATAATGATAGTAACAAAAAAAATAATAACAACAACAACAACAATAATAATAATAATAATAATAATAATAATAATAATAATAATAATAATAATGAAAATAATAATAATAATAATAATAATAATAATAATAATAATAATAATAATAATAATAGTAATAATAATAATAATGAAAATAATAATAATAATAATAATAATGAAAATAATAATGATAATAATAATAATGCTAATAACAATAATGATGATAATAATAATATTAACAATAATAATAATAATAATAATAATAATAATAATAATAATAATGAAAATAATAATAATAATGATAATAATAATAATAATAATGAAAATAATAAAAATAATAACAACAACAACAATAATAATAATAACAACAACAACAATAATAATAATAATAATAGCAATAGAAATAATCACAATAGCTAGAAGCGCTCAGAGGGGGCATACGTCCGCCAAGCAATAAGGTCACTGATGCAATAAAAACAATGCCAGAATCCGAATCATCATCCGGATCACCACCAAATTTTAATGGCATCTAACCTGGCCTAAGACACACACCTCTGGTAAATTTCATAAAAATCTGTTCATAACTTTTTGTGTTATTCTACTTAGCAACGAAAATTACGAATAGATTAACCAACGCTAGCAAAAACATATCCCCTTTGGCGAAGGTTATG